>NW_021940603.1:4319253-4471819 GCF_001715985.3 Manacus vitellinus | reverse complement strand
CAAGACAGGACACCTGTCAGCCAACTGTGAGCTGAATTTCTATAATTTACAGAAAGACTGGTCATAAAGTGCTTAAAGCTCAGGGGACTTGGGTACCACCCAGTGCAGAACAGATTAATTTCATGGTGTTTTTCTGCATTTGCACAAATTGAAAATATGGGAATCTGTACTTTGTTCAAACTCCTTGAGTTAAATTTCTTCAGTTAGTTTGGACACTTGGTATTTTCAAAAAGTCTCCAGATTTCTCAAAGTTCATTGAGGCCAGTTGGATGCACAAGCCTCTTTCTCTGCCTTTACCCTGTTTCTGATGCAAAAGGATCTGTTTCTGTAACCTTTGTTCATTGCCAGTTTTCTCCACTTGGACTTGGACATTACCCTTGTTTGCATGTTTCAGATGTTCCTACATTACATGTTATTGCTGGATGAAATGCTATTCTCAGGGACTTAAAATTTTTGTTCACTCCTACCTCAAATAGTTTTGGTGATTCATGTTGAAACTGATGTTTAAACAGACAGAACTGTGGCTTCAGTAATCTCTCATGGTTGTTTTGGGCAACTTGTGGTTTGATTAACAATTCTCAGTGACTCAGTGATGTAATAGAACTCAAACATGTTTAAATTTAGCCAAACTTATCCAGATATTTGGGGGCTTTTTCTTTCCTTCCTTCTAGTGAGAGCTGATAAAAGAGTGTTCACCCTCTCCACCCTTGTAGAAAATTGCCATGAAAACAATACCTTTCAAACCTACTGAAAAATGGAAAACCCGCAAATGGAAAACTCTGGGCCAGCAAGAATAGCTATAACAATAGTTTAGTGACTCAGATCTTCTTGAATCACATCTCCCTCTGGGGTCTAGATGTCCCTGGATGGGGTTAGGCTGCAGATTGGTGACTTTGCTTGTAGCAAATTTTGCAATATATAAAACATCTCCTTGCAGTTCCCATGCAAGAAACGATCCTGAGTTAAAGCATCTCTGCACTGCTGTGACTACACAGGAATTAACCTGATCATCATCTTGATAACTGAAGTACAGTTTCTAGGCATTCCAAAAAAATTTGCCACTAAGTCAGTGTGACTTTGTTGTTGTTGTGTGTGTTTTTTTAATTATTTTTTTCCACTTCAGTCAATTAAGATGGGACTTCATGTACTCTGCACTTAGCAGTTCCGTTAGAACTATTCAGGTTAGGCATCCTCTGTGTTAATTAAATGAATGAGGAAGCTTCCTGAGAGCATTTAAACTCACTTGTTTGAATATTTATTTTAAGATGGTTGTATCAGCTTCTGTTGTATCTCTGTCCAGTAATTGGGTAGGCTAACATCTATTTACTTAATTTTATCAACTCGACAGAAAAGAATTCTACATATGAAATAGATATAGAAGAACAGATTATTTTTGTGTAAGATTGCTGTCATAATTTCTTTATATACTAAACTGAATAGATATAGTGATTACTGGGAGAATTGATTTGTTTTCTGAGATGCAGAACACTAGTGTGCAGGTACTTAGTTCTTGAGGGCTGACAATGCATCTTTAATACAGGAGGATAGTTTGCTAAATATCTAACTCCCTAGTTCCATGCCTCTTCATTTCACTATAATTTGTCAAACTGCAGAGTATCTTGAACTTATGACTTCTTTTGTTCAAATAGGACTGAGTCCATGGTGTGATCAAGGCCAAAGCAGATGACAGTGTGAATTGGCTCCTGCTACCTGATGATATAAAACACTTGACTAGATTTGCCCTATGGTGCTTAGACTGAGTAAACACAGTTGGAATGACCTACATTTCAAAGGCTATTCTGAAATTGGGAAGTAATTCTTGTGTTCTTGTTGCCTGCTCTTTTTAAAAGTTATTGCAATTACACTGCTTTCCTTGTACTAATACAGTGCAAAGCTAAAGGCACAGTTGTACCTGGTTGGATTTTATAGACTCCAGAAGCTGACTATCCGCCTTTCCTGCATTTTATTCCATAAAGGGGGGCTGATCTACAGCAGTAGAACAGCTTTTTCCAGAGACCATGCTTAACTCACATATACAGTTTTTCCATTCTAGAACTAATTAGTTTTGGTTGAGTAACTCATCAACATTAAGTAACAATAAGAATCATATTTCCAGGAACACTTTCCTTGTTACGGAAAATTGGAATCAACTGCAGAAGTGCGGTTACTGAATCTAGTTACTTTTTACAGAGTATTTTTTTAAAGACTTAAGAAAGAGCTTCCTGTTACAATACAAAGTGTTTTAAATACAGATGATTAGGTGACTGGATTATAGATGTAAAATTTTAGGCTTCTTTGAATGTAAAGTTTTATCACACTCTGATTTTAATAGAAAGGTTTACACATGTTCTGAAAGCCTTCCTAAGATGAGGGGTAGTTCAGCTAACAGAGGAAGATTTAAGAAATGTCTTCTCTGGAGTCTTTACAGAACAAGTTAGATAAGTGTTGGCTCTGGGTGGACCTCTGAAAATCCTCCCAGTTTCACACTTGCTGTGAGCCATGTAATCTGTTTAGTCCATTTGTGTTACATGGGCCTGCAGCCGATTTCAGTTACGAAAGTTTTGTTTACACTGACTGGGCTTCGATCTTCAATTTAGGGGTAGATTCTGTCACTGAAGAACTATATACAGTGCCCCTGTGCCTGAAAACCAGCCCAGACCTGGTTTTTTGTCATCTGAGCACCTGGCTAGTTTCTACCACCTGCTGCTGCCTCTGTACCATGGAGAAATTTCAGCCCTTCTCCCTTCCTACCTGTTTTCTTTTCACTCTCAGTGCCTGAGGATGCACACCTTCTGCTGATTGTCACCTTCTTGACAGCTGCTTGTGCTTAGTCTCCTCCTTTTCTTAGTTACTGCTGACCTGCTTCCCAGGAGGATGCAAGGATCTACGTCTTAAGGTCTGAATTTTGGGGTGTTTGATTCCTCTTGGGCAAGTGATTTCTGCATATTCTCCCTTTTTGGTTTCTCTTGAGAATCTTTTGCTGCATTTCTGCTTTGATTTCACACTCTGTCCATTTACAGTCAGACAAGACTCCAGTAAAATAAATTGATTCCCCTGACGCACTGTGGGACATGTTTCTTTTGAATGGTGTCATGTTCTTAGTGACTTGTTTTTTCATTACTCAGAAAAGAAGGGAGAAAGGTGAAGACCTTAGGCTTTTATATTTCTCAGTTGTCTCCTTGCTTTTCATTTTAACTTTTACTTCTTGTCCTTCATCATTATACCACCCAAATGTGGTTAGGTCAAAACTAAATTCTTTGCCCCTTCAGTGTTTTACATTCAGGCTTTGCTGCAGAATCCACAGCTCATCACATCGATCTAACAACAAGGGAAAGCAGATATTGAGGAACAAAAGAGCCTAATCACTTTTTTTTTTTTCCTTCTTGCTTTGACTGTCTAGTGTTAGTTTATTTACCAGTAGAATGTATACAAGATGAGAAGCTTATTGACCCATTGAGGCCTGCCCTTATTAACCCGGAAAAATCTAATCAACCAATCCATCACCACTGCGAACTAACAAGTTCAATTGGTGGCTGTGGCTTCTGGTTTCTTCCACAAACATGGATCCAAGTCTCCTTTGAACTGACCATTTTTATTTGCTTTCACTGCTGTGTGTGTTCATTTGTTGCTCACCTCAGCTGTGTGAAGGGTGGATAAATTTTGTCTGATCTGTGTGCTGCAGCCTCTTGTTTAACTTTTCTTTGTGCTTTCTCCTTTATAGCACCAACTTAACTAAACGAGCTTAGTGACATAAGCTTGCCAACTTCCTTTAGTGCATGTGTACCAGTGTTCACAATGTCAGAGAAATAGTGTTCATTCTTTGATGATTTCAGTACACATGGATATAAGTCTTCACTGCAGAGTTAACCTGAGTTGACCACACTTGTGAATCCACTTTTAGCCTGGCAAGTGAGAGCAGCCACAGCAGTAGGCAGCACACAAGATGATTACAATGACTTTATAGCAACTATTGTCTTGGGCTCTCAGTGGTAATCCACTCAAATCAGGACTAAACATTCACATTTGTGTTTGAGGCAGTCACCTGTGTTGTGCTCAGCCCATCAGCCATAGTTTCAGGGAAGCTGCAGCTAAAAAAACCAGATATTGTTCCTGGTTTCCTCCTGTTCATTTCACAACACCTGACACCTTCCTTCATTTACAGAGCCTAAAGGAACTATGTTTACTGGGAGAGTTTTTTCCTGACACAATGAACTAGAGAGTTCACTACCCAAGGAATGGTAGATGGTAGAATTGTGTAGCTTTAACTTTCTTACAGCTTTGTAAAACTTTCATGTGGCAGCTGTTTCAGGAGAACAGTAATGTAATTTGCCTTAAGTTGGGGATAATGTAATGATAGACAGTAGGTCCTGTTGTTCTGACTGGCTGGATGCACTGTGATACACAGTCTGTGTTTCAGTTGCAGTTGAGGGGAATTTTGTTGGGAAGAGAGAAAAAAACCCACATAATTGAAGAATAAAAGAAACAAGGCAAGAAAGAGACTGCAAATATAGACCAGCAGTTTTACTGGGCATCATAGGTTTCCAGTACTGTCTAGGAACAGTCACACTTTATCTGTACTCACATCTGGGCCAAACCTTTAGTTCATGTGGAAAGGGCATAGCTGCACAATGCCAAAGCAGCTGGGCTAAGAAGATCCAAGTAAGGATCCAACTGCCCAATTCTACTTTTGCTGGTTACTGTGCATTGCATTTCATGTATTCCAGGCAATATGTTTCCTATTTGCATAACTGTTTATATTTTAAACAATCCTATCTCAGAGCAACAATGCGTACTTGGTTTTTAAATATTTGTTTTGATATGTTTCCCAATTTCTGGTCCTGGCACATCAAACTCAATAGAATACACTCTGGTTTTGGGAAGATGAAATCAGCCAGTGATGTAATCTTTGTAACTGATGTCTCTCTTTGCTTCACGGCTTGACTGAGTTTGCTTCTTTTATTTTCTCTCTCAGAAATTCAACAATAAGGGGCAGACAATAAAAGTTGGGGATTTTAGGCCCTCCCTGTGTTTCACATTTATAAGACAATCATATAACTGACTTAGTTGGGATATAAATCAGTAAGAAAGAGAGATAAGAGAAACAAGCACTAGACTCAATGTCTGTCAGTCAGCAGAGATTTATGTATCTTTAATGTGGAAAGGAATTGTTACTTTAAAGAGCTGTTTTGAGAACATCCTATTTTAAATTCACTGCGAATGTTAGCCATGCACTGTTATCAGGAATACCACTTATCCTGGCACAAGGGTGCTTGAGGTGCTGAAAAAAATGGTTTGGTTGGCATTCAGGCTACAGTAAGATGAGCAAATTGTTCTCACTACTGAATGACGGTTTTGAATTCGATGTGTCACACATGGACCTTACTGTACTGGGGCAGGTCAGGTCCTGTGGGTTGTTGTTCTGTATTGTTGCCACTGACTTTCTAGCTGATACTTGCAAACTTTTTGGTGAGCCCTGGTAGAAAAGCTGAGAGGGTACAGAAAGTCTTGTCCAAAGCAAAACTTCAGGAAACTCAAAAGATTGTTGCCGGTGCTATTTTACACCTATTTAAACAAAGTATGTTTGGTTTCTTGATTTTTTTTTTTTTTTACCTCTTTAAGCACTAAAGCCAGATGTTGGCAAATTTGGAGTGACCAACCTTCTTTGTGGTAAACACAAGATACAGGAAATTGTAGATTGACAATGATGAAAAAATGTGCAACTGCATCCATAAAATAATAAATTTCTCTTTTCATGGAGCAAGAGTAGAAATCATGATTGTTTTTCTAATTAAAAATTTTAAGTTACCTATTTCGGATAAATTAATTTAGGAAACTCATTTTCACTTATTTTCAATTCCCTCCCACTGCTGGCACACTGTAACATAGTGTTCTTAATATCAGTAAGGGTCCGTCCTAAGACATCAAGATCTTGCTGACGACTGAACCATTTATTTAAGTAAGATTAATTCTGCTATTGGAAACATGGACTTAATCTTTTGCTGGTTTCAGAAAATGGACCCAGATCAAGACAGTGAAGGTAATAAAATATTTTTCTACTATAAATACGTTATTTCCTTTGAAATATCACTTCATTCAATTTTGTCATTTGTAATTGTTTTGCCTCTACACACATGAAAAGCAGAACAATCTTTATTTTCCTGTAAAGAGTGAATATCATCTTCTTAGCAACACACAAGTTCTGTGATGCTTTAAGTGATGTTTTGGCCTAGGATTTTATGGGAAATGATGGAAAAGAGCTAAAAATATTTAAGGAAAAACAACAGCAAACAAATAACACTTGGCAATACAGTTTTTCTAATTAGCTGGAAGTCAAAAGAACAGATGTCAAAGAGAATTATTTTCTTTTCCTTTGTTCCTTTCCTTAAAAAAACCCTCAACTTCTAATGTACTCTCTTCAAAATCTTAAATGAAACAAAAGTAGTATTGAGGCCAAAAGTCAAGCAAACATCTTTGTTTAAATGTCTTAAGTTAGTGGAAAATATGAGACACTGCGAAGGGAAACCTGAATTGCAAGAGACTATATTGAGAATGGAAGAGAAGTAATTGAGTGCAATGGGAGTGGAGGGACTGTTTATTGATGTCTGAGCAGACACTGCTTGAGTAGATGTTGTTGTCATATGCTTGCATTATGCTTTTTTACTGGAAGCTCATCTATGAAAAATGCAAGCCAGTTATGTTGCTCTGACCCCAATAATGATTAAGGTAAACACTTTCAAAGTCATAGGTGAATGGCCACATGTGGCTTCTGTTGACTTAAGCAGAACCTCTGCATGAGCTTCTGTGTTCAGTATTTGATTTGTCTTGTTTGTGGGAGTGTGGAATCTTGCCTGTTCTGCCTCATCTTGGTCTAGAGACCACACAAAAAAAATACATTTTTAAAGAAGTGGCCAGAGAAAAAGCCACAGAAACGTTGTATTCCAAAGTTGCAATAATACTCAAGGACAAGTTCAGAGATGATATGACAGATGGAAATGAAAGCAGGGAGAAGAATGTGGTCTGGAGACCAAATACGTTGTATAAATTTAGCCCACAGTGGAAATTTTAAGTTCAAGCAATCACACCAATCTCATTGTTCGTATAACTTAGTTAAAACTGCTGTTAAAATTGCAGTAGAGTTTGTATCAAAACATTGAATTTAGTCCTGGCAGCATTTTTCTGTAATGAAATGGGAAAAATATCTAGAAAATAAAATTCAGATTTATAGTTATGTTTGACATTGACAAAAAAACCCCATTGCAGATTCACTGATCCTTGTGGAAATCTGTGGAGTCTGAATTCTTGTTAAATGGGACCCACAACAGCTCACATTCTCTCCTCCTCTACCCCCCTTTTGTTGTTGCCGGCTTTGAAAACAAATGCCTGTGCTATGGGGTCAAAAATCTTTTGAGTAGACTGTATACCACAGGTGTAACTCAAGAATGACTTTAGTATGCTTCCCAACCCTTCTCCATCTGCTCCTGGCACCTGATTTATTACAGCACACAGGTCAGACTTGTCTCTGGTGCCTGACTGGTCATAAACTCCTTTTTGTACAAGGAAGAGAGGAAAGTATTAGCACTCTATAAATCATAAAATGAAAGAAGACTTAGAGTAACAATATCACAGATTTTAGTCTGGCTCTGAAAATCCATGTTGAGCAGTAGAATTACAAGCACTCTGGCTAGAGAAATCTGAGGCCACCTTGGATCCTGGGGTTTCCTGAACCTTGGTTAACTCCATTTGAATGTGGGATGCACACTCCACTGGGTGTTTTTCAGAAAGGAACAGAGGAAAGAGTGGAGTAATTGGAAATTACGTTTCCTCTTCCGACGAGACCAACTGCTGTTGCAGTGTGTTTAGATAGCGAGGCTGCTCCCTCACAAATGGCTTTCAAGTTTCTAGTGACCCGAGCTGTCAACACTTCTTGAGGAGTTTCGGATGGGATTTTCTAAAGAACCAGCTCTGTTCCCCATAAGATTGGTGGTGATATGTCTATTGATTTTTATTGGAAATTCTTCTTCTTAGCTAGAAAAATCTTAGTGTCATTTTGGGTTGAGTGGACAAGATAGAGGTGTAAAATGCTGGCATTTAATCTCATGTTTCCTTCTGCTTTGGTGCTCTGGTGAGCTGTTTATTTTCAACTTTTTTTCTCACTGGAGGAGTAACTGGGACTTTTTTCTCAAGCTGTCATGGCACAAGCTGAATAAATAGAGCTGCAGAGAGCTTTATCCTGAGCCTGTATTTTCACAGTACAGAAGAAAGCTGCAGACTTAAGATCAGATCCAAAGTGGAGAGAAGTCAGTGAAGGCATTTCTGTTGTTTTCACTTAAATTTGGATTGTGATGGCTCTTGTAAAAAGTGAAAAGCTTCCTGTACAAAAATTCCACCAAAATAAGGTTTAGCTTTGCTTAGTATCAAACTTGCCTTTAGTGTAGTAAAATTAGAAAATTATAGTTATTTTGAATGATAGAAAGGGATAAAATCCAGCAGTTAATTAATTTTTCACTGCATCCTCATTCTTACTAAAGCCTGGAAGAATTGCACTACAGTTTCATGTGAAGTTTGAAGACCTAAGGGTGGATAACAGAATCAAGATGATGATATTTACCAATACTCTGAGATTTGAGTGGATGCTATTAATTTTGTTTGTTGGATGGATGGTTACATTGTGCTCAAATAGCTGAACTGACTGACTGTACTCTTTTAAAAACAAACAAAACCAACCCAAAGCACAAGTTCTGGTATGTGGCTGAAGAACAATTTGATACTCTTTTATACTCTTCTCTCTAAAAACATTGAGTAGGATTTTTAGACTGATGCTTTGCATGATGATAAATTATAGAGATGGGAAGCATTGCTCTTCGAGGCTGAAAAATGAGCTTGCAAATATCATACTGTGGTTCTGTGTGCACTGAGGCTCTGCCTTGGGAGGTGGAAGAGTAATTGCTCCTCCTGGCATCCTGTTATCCTCACCACAGCTTGTAAGAGTTTGTTCCAAACCCTGCCTATACTTGTGCAGCTCTGTTGAGAGTTTTTTTTTTTTTCTTCTGTCAATTTTGATGATAAAACAGGAAATAGTGAATTTTGTCTCAGTGGCTTTAGGTGTGTTGTGTCTGCAGTATTAACAGAACAGGGAAAAAAAAATTCATAAGCCCCTGTACTTGTAATAAGCAATTTGGAACCTTCCTGCTTTTATAGATTGAATACTTTTCTAAATCAGCAGTAGAATTTTCAGGTACTTCTTGTTTTCTTTAGAGAAACTGTTTGTGCTGAATGGTGCAATTGTGTCTTCAGAAGGAGGATATGAAAGCCAGGGGCCCATCTGCATCGGTGAGTTGCAGTGGTATGATGTGGTATGATGAAGCACATGGTTTTAACTGTTGCAGTGAAGTTGTGGTAAAGGCTGTTCATTGTAAGCCTGGGTGGTTTTTGGATTTTCTTGGTGTCCTAGACATAGAACTAAACTCTAAGCAAAACATCACCACCACTAAACCCCACTCTTTTAACTGCCCATTGTCTTCTGTTTCCTTAATTACGAGATGAGGTGTAGAACAGGTTCCTTTTGTTTCATGCCTGGAATTTAGGCATTGGCTTCACTGGCAAGAGACAACTTGTGAAGGCACCAGAATTGAGTGGCTTTTAAGTTAGGGTGTGTGCTCTCATCTAACTGAATTAAGACCCTTTTAAGCTGCTACTACATAGTTGCAAGTGTTTATATAGGTTTAAACGCAGATTTAGTTTAAATCAATACACCATGTGTTTTGGAAATTCTGTTAAAAATTTTCAAAGGAAGCATCCCCATGGTCAGTTTGCTACTTGCTGGAAATTATAAGCAGTTGGACCTCAAAAAAGTGAGATGGGTGCTGCAAGATCATGTGGAAGGACAGTTGAAATATATGAACAAATAAAGTTTTTCAATTCAGATGATAGAAAAATCTGTTTCACAGAAAATATCCGTTTGGACAATGAGATTTAATTTTTACCAAACTGAGATATTTGGTAGATTTTTTTAAGTGGGTAACAATGTTAAGTGTCTGGGAACAATGCAAAAAAGACTGCAGGGGAAAAGAAGAAAAAGCTATGTTCTGACTGATCAGTTCATCAACCTCTGCACTTTTGTGCCGTACAACCACACTCTCCCCAGGCACAGAGATTCTCACACAACATGATATGCTCAGGGTAATAAATCCTAACAGTCACATTATACCAAAACAAGAGATAAATGCAGGTTTTATTCATCTTGCTGCACTCTGTAGTTCACAGTTGTTCTATGTCTTTTACTGCACAGCTTCTCACTTCAACCTTTCCCAGCCCCATCTCCCAGCTGATTGATTGGTACAGGTTTAAAGTGGTAATGAATATCTTTTTAGGTAAACTGTGATATCTATTCAGGCTGCACATGTACACCCATGGAATAAATTGGCTAGCATATAGATTCCCTTGGCTATAAAGAAATATTCAATATCTCCTTGTCCTATTCCTTCTCATCTCATTTGGACACACAAGCTCAGTGATATGTTTTTTTTCCTTGTCTCTTAAGGAAAGCAGTACAGTGGCTGGGTCAGGCCATGAACAATATCTGTGGAATCTGCAGCCTTTCACTCACACAGAGGGGAACTTGCAACAAGTCTAAAGTACTATATAATGGTGTAATCACAGATGTTTCCCTGAAAACAGTTCTGTGCAGTAAACCCTTGTTGAATCTGACAAGGACATGAGGTCTCAGTTGTTCTGCTTTTTGTAAGAATTATGGGATACTTTTAATCTCAGGTTGAGGTGCAGTAAGTAGCTGCTCTTTGCTGTGAAGTAATATCACAAGGTGCTTTTCTGCAGGAGCTGTGAGCAGTCTCATTAGCTTTTTCAATGACTGTCCTGACTCCTTGTGGCCACTAAAGACACTCGTCATGCATAAGCTACTTTTTCAGAAGACAGTAGCTTTTTTTTTTTTTTATTCAACAATACTATGTCGGTCAATGTTTGTTGCACTGAATTAAAATTGGTCACTGCTTATTTTTCAGTTTTGTAGAGGTCTCCACTTACCTAACTAGAGAGCTCTGTGAATTAGGAGGTGACTCACTGATCTTTATTAATGCTGAACTTTTGCTCAGCATTCAGGGCAAACTAGAAAGTGCTATTATAAGTGTTCTTACCTCTCCTGTATGGTCATTACACCTCACACAGCTATAGTGGAAGCAGGTACAGCAGAATGAAGATGAAGAGAATATAAGATTTTTGTCTGGAAAGCTCTGTGATACTAGGATGCAGTGAAAACCACCCAAGTTTTGCGTTCTTGAGTCTTCATTTTGTGTTAGCTTTAATTTTTTGGTTGCTGGATTGTTTAGCAGGACTGAAATTTGATAGGAGGGAAGTATTCCTTTCTCTATGTAAGGCTGATGTTTGCTTTTCCTTCCTTTACTGGATTCATTTGTAGTGGTAGGTGGTTTATTTTCTTTTCTTTTGGCTTCCTGCCTGTATAAAAATAGACTAAAAATATCTTGACAGATAAAGTTACCCAAAAGCAGCATCAGCAACAGGCACTGCCTAACAGTAATTGAAAATTGTTAATGTAGCTACAGAGAGAGGATCTCTGAATACTTCCAACATTCCAAAGTTGCCTATACTACTGTGGATGTGCTTAAGAGATCTTTTGGGAGGAGCTGGGGACAAAAGGAAACAAAGGAGATCTTGGCCAGGTTCATAAAATTAAATCTAAGATTTAGCAAGGTAGAGAAGTCAACTGAGTTTTGTTTCTAGAGTAATGTGAGTGGTGTTTTTTTTCCTGACTATTGTAACTAGTTCTGGATAAAAATATAGCACACAAAAGCTGCTGGTGGTGGTAAATGATTTGTGTACCTATAATAGAATTTGCTGTTATCTTACCTTCCCCAAGTGCATTTACATAAAATGAAAGTCTTTTAATATGCATTCACTTGTGATTTTCTCCTCCTTCCTCAGAGAGGCTGAATATAGCAATTCACAATATAGCAATACAGAATTCAGCTTACATTTGGCATTTTCCTCTTTTTCTTTTTATGGCTGTCATTTGTAAACTAAATGGCATCCTCATTGCCATTATTTTTATGCAGACTTTCTGAATGTGAAATTTTAATTGCCACAGGTGAATGCTTCCTAGCCCATTTCTACTAGATTCTGGTGAGGTCCTACTTCATACATAGAAATATACAAACTATTACAACAAACATGGCGCAGTAGAAATTATCCCATTAACACTTAGTATTTTAAATTTGCAGCTCAAATTTCAGCTGTTGCTAGAATCAAATGAAGGTCTTGTGATTCTTTCTGTAATAAGGTAAAAGAATTTCTGGCTGTTCCCTCCAAAGTGATTTCTTTTTGTGGTAGATCTTCTAAGGTACAGTCTGACACTTGACACTTGGATTATGTCAAGAGAAGGTGGCAGTGAATAGTAGTGACAGAATTCCAAAGGAATTTTGTCCTAGCTGTTCAGGAACTAACACCTGGGACTTGGATGCAGTGTTGAGTCACTTCTGTGAGAGAAAGCACTGGTGCTGCTGGGTAGCAATATTGCAGTAGTCTGCAGGTTTATGTATCTGCAGGTGTATAGATGGCCTCTAAGAAATTAAAGATGGTACATGGGCCAGATTCCAGCCCGTGGAAATCCTTCTTAGGACAGTTACTCTGTGGTGATATAGCAGATGAATGTTTATAAATCTCTCAGGAGGAAAGCAGGTGTTGATATTTGTCTTCTGCCCTGCAGAGAAGGGAGTAAGTGGAATGTTGTGGCTTCCCTCTCTGCTACCCAGCACTGCTTGTGCTCTGCCCCACATTCTCAAGGAATAACAAACAAACGAAATGTGACAAAAGAAAACCATATGCAGCACCTCCATACAGACACATGAAACTATATTCACATTCTGACTAAAGGGAAAGGAGAAAAGCTATTTTCTTGTACCCACTAATTGGTTGAGAGGAACTTAACTAACAACGGTTAAATGGGATTGCTGGGGATGGTATAGGTGAGGGATCCATTATGAATACATATATGCTTTATGGAAGCAGAAATTCTTTTGTTACTCTCCTTTCTGTAGTGCCCTGGTAGGAAAAGTTTTGAAAGTTACACCTTGATTACTGACTGAACAGTTCACAGTCAACCCTGCTAAGGACTTAATTAAAAAATTATAGTATAGAATTGCTTGATATCCTCAATATGTCTTGGATACAGCAAATAACTTTCTCGAATCAGATTAAAGTTTTACTTAATGAGAAGGTTTTTTTTCTCTTTTGCTGGCTGCCATCCTGCCAGCTGCCAGGTCCCATTGGCATGTCTTTGCTATAGCATCCATTGCAGGTGCTGGAGTGCCACATGCAGTCCAAAGTGCTTCACATCACTAACAGTCCCAAAACTCTGCTGAGCAAAGCCAAGGGATGCACAATTCACCTTTGGGTTACTCAGCACCACTACAGCTGGCAGTGAGCTTACAGGTAATCCCAGCATGGACACTTGGTTTGTTCAATGAGGGGAGCACCACCAAATTGTCTGCGTAGCAGTATTGTTCCTGTATGGGATAGAGCACAAGGGGCTGATGAGATCTCAAGGCCTTCATTTTGCTATCTAAAGAAGGGATGTAATCATCAGAAGAAAAAAGGCTGGGAAAACATGCAAATTTAACACTACATCTTCCCTACAAAGATCCAGTGTCACAGCAACTTTGTTTCAGTGGCTTTCTGGAGAGAACTCAAAGGTACTTAATAAAAATCGGGGGCACAAGAAGTTGCTTCTCACTAACTGGATTGAAAAAAAAATATTGGGGAGCTGTTTTTGTTCATATTGACCAGTTTGGCCAAGACAGAAACTGCCCTCTTCCATCGGAGAGCAGAAAGTCTCAAGCAGGCAGCAATCATGGAAAGGTAGGGGAGGAGCACCCAGGGTCTGCAGCAGCACTACAAAAGAAGAATTTAACTAAGTGTGAGTTTGTCTGTAGTTTATGAATGTACCTTTGAGTTGCTTGCATTTGTCCATTCTTCTGGTTTCAAAGAGTTTTAACCAAGGAGTTTCAGGCAGCACCAACAGATACGGCTGCCAAGGGGACGGGGGCTGTTCTTGCCTCCAGCCTGTGCCTCTTGTAGCCATCCCTCCACCCTCCCTCCCCTGGCACAGGCCTTCAGGCACCTGCATGGTGAGCAGGACTGGGGAAGCAATCTGGTCAAAACCATGGCAGAGTTGCATGCCCAGTTTCTGAGGCTTTTGTTTCTCAGGAGTTGTGGGAGCTGTGTTTGTGCCTGGTGTGAGTAGGCAGACTAGCGTGACACACAAAAATTTTAAGAAATCTGCCTGGCTCATTAAAGGGTGTGTGAAGATGGCAAAGAACAAAGGAAATATGTCAAAGCCTGCTCTGAAGAGTGGGAAGCAGAGTGGTAAATGGGATCAGCACCTGGCAGAGGCGTCTGAAGAAGGGTTTGAAAAACAAGGAAGTTTGGGAGAAGAAAAAGGAGGGGCACATACTTGGGGAAGAAGGAATTGTTCTTGCTGGAGCAGGCTTTGGTGAAAGGAGGGGAGGCTGTCCTTCCTCCTTGTTGTGGAGGGGGAAGGTGTGTGCCCTAAATACCTGACAGAACTCCAACAAAATCTTAGTGAGTTCTCCACAGTGAGAGACTGGCAATGTAGGATTGTACATACAGTTTTAGACATGAATTTTTAGAACCCTTGTGCTTTCCAAGAAACAGAATAACAGAGTTAGAAACATGTGATCAGGCTGCGTGTGTCTCTGCTCCAGTTTTTTTGCAGAAGGGAATTGTAAAGCAAAAAGAAGGCAAGGATGAAACCCTGGGAAATGAATGGCTTCATGTTTTGCAGTGGCTTGTAGGTTTTATGGCTGGGCCTAGGATCTTAAAACAGCAAGAAAGCAAAGGCCTATTCCTGCAACAGGTTGACAGACACTGACTCTGCCCAGGAATTGCAGGGGCTGAATAATGTGATAGTTGCAGCCTGTTCTGTTATGACAGGTTTTTTTGTGTTCCTGTTGAGAGTGAGAGTGCCACAGCAAAGAACAGGAGGAGGAACCCAGCCTTCATTTGTGATGTAAGGGAATGTCCAGTCCATAACGTATGGAAGGAGCATGGTGGATGCCATGGAGAGACAGGAAATCCCTGTGCAATACATGGACCCTCCCTGCAGAACCTACCACGGGGAGTGATACTTGAGTGAACAATTGAGTCCATGCTGTTGGTTTAACTTGTGTGCGTGTGCTCAGGGATTGAAACCTTGCATGGCAATGGGTACATGAGGAATTTTCATGGACAGAAAAGGGAAGTGATTGCAAAACATGAATATCCCAAGATGATGATGAAAATGGCATGTTTGAACTCAAAAAGCAGCCCATGCTTCTTTAGTTATCTGCAGAGGTGTCACCTGCTATTTAGTTGGTTTGCAGTGGCTGCAGCCCAGGTAGCTATGGAAAAGAAAGCCTTCATTCAAGCTGCCTGCAGTGCTAAATGTTTTTGGCTGCCAGGGGGAGACTGGAGTGGTCTCAGGCCTTTCTTCTTAATTCAGAGCCCTGGCTTAACTTTAAAACTGTCTTCCTTGTGTGGAAAGAACTGTTCCCCTATTCTTCTTCACAGCTGCTGTGAGTTGAAATGTGTCCCTGTCTGAAAAGGTGAATATATTCTCTCCAATAAATTAGATGAAAAAGATCAAGGGGAAAAATCTTGTTTTCAAGAGACTAGAGCTATTAAATGCTTAAGACTGTTGTGCAGCATGTGCAGTTTTCTGGCTGATGGTGCAGGAGGATCAGGAGCCGCTCTCAGCTGAGGTTTTGAGGGGCTGGCAGGGACATGGCTTGGTGGTTATGCTGTACCTACATGGCAGCCACCCTGGTCCTTCAGGCAGCTACTCACAAGGATTCCCTTGTCCAGTTTGCTCCTTTTCTTACACTGCAGCTCCTCCTGCCCTTCTTGCTGTTTCTGTTTATGGAACTAAGTCTAAGACTCTGCTAGAAGAAAATTTCTCCGAAACCAGGCAAAGTTCATATCAAATGTTTCATGTGAGTGCAGGAATTAACATGCCTTGTTTCACATCACAAACTGAGACAAATAGGGTAGTCCTTCCCTTTTTGCTGGCAGCCCACTATTCCTCCTCTGTTGTAGAGAGAGGGATGGAGGAGGTTTCTGACAGCAGTGCTCTAAAAGCTGACATTGCTTTTGCTGCTTGTTTCTCACTGTGCTGAGGCTGTGCCAGGCCCTTCATGCCACTTGTAGGCTGAGGTTATGCAGGTTATGGGGAGTCCCTGCAGGGGACCCTCACCTCAGCTGCTGGGTACCTGTGTTTGGTACCTGTTTGAGACAGCATTTGCAGTAGTGGGAAGGCTGCTGCCTCCAGCAGCAATGTTGCTCCTGTTTTTCTCAGTCTGGAAAGCTTTTGCAGAAGCTATTCCCAGGTTTTGAAAAATTGCCAGTCTCTAAATGCAGCTAGAAGACTGGGGGGTGGGGTGATCTTATTCTCTGAGTGTCTCCTTTCCCCACACTGAAGGAAAGGAGTGGGGTTATTTGCCTTGGTCTGACACTAACGCTTCCAAATGCCTTTGCTGCTGACAAGCTCTGAATAGTGACAGAGAGAAGGAAAACAGTGGTGGGGGGAGGCTGACAAACGTTCATTTTCTTGGATAGGAAAGTAAACCATGAAATATTTGTTTGTGGAAAAAAACCCATATTTTGAAAGCAAAACCTTGCTGTGCTTTGGAACAAGTTGCATGCAAGACTTAGTTCCTGTTTGCTTGTTGCCTTGTACAATATTGTTGATTTGTTTATTTGACCATACAAACTTTCTGTTAGGCACTTTTGTTTTGTGCACTGACATGCAAAGAAATCTTGCATCTAAACATTCAGCTGCTTTTGGTGATTTGAGCTGCTGTTGTGCTTTAGAAGCATGAGTAGCACACAATATGCAGGGGTGTTCAAACTGTGCAGTCAGTCCTGTAAGACTTCTGTGCATGCTACTGAATGGTCCTTCTGAAGTGTTAGAATGTCTTTGAATATTACTGCACGTGTGTGTCTTGATCTTGTTGTGTTTTTGTGTAAATATTATAGAAATACAAATGTCCTCAGTTTTAGAAGACCCATTTCAGCTGCACTTTCTTTATTTATTTGCAAAGCCCTATAATTCAGGGAGAGACAATTGAAAATGTATAAGAGATTGAAGTGGTGTTTTACAGATGTGTGGGATCCTGTAGACAGTGCAGAGGAAAGTGTAGAGTAGACGGGGGCATAAACAGACATATCCATTAAGCTTAACAGAAGTGGTGAATCATTAAGTTCACAGAATTAGTTATAAATAGAAGTGGCAGCAGAAGGTTATTTCTGTGAAGGACTTCAAAGTGAAGGCAAGAAGTTCGAATGTGACTTTGAGCAAGTCAGTCAAGGGAGAGTGACAGAAAGGTGTCATGCAGCCAAGAGATTGGAGCTGTATTTTTAACAGCAGGAAGAAAAACTGTGATACTGGGTTATAAATTATATATTAGCTTGTTGAAACCAACATCATTTTAATCTGTTTAAGTCTGTTTTTTTTCTTGGCCAAACAAGCAATCCACTTGTCAGGTTTAAACTTATAACTAATTTAGCTTTCTGCAGGGCTCATGTACTCAGAGTTTTGCAAATTGATGAAAAATCCTGAAATGTTTGTTAATTGTTTTTTGTGGTCTTTTCTATGACTCCAGCTGCCCCCTGCTTCCCCTGCAATTAATTAGTTTTGAGAGGAATTGGGAGAATTCTCATGACAAGTTATGACAAAGATTGGTTCTATCATGCATTTGATAATGACCTTCTGACCAGTAAAATGACCACTCTCACTTTCCGAGGAGTTAAGAAATTTCAAGAAATATGCCTTGAAATGAAGTCTGGAAAGCAATAAAGAAATATCATTATAGAATAAATATTTCATAATTGTTAAACGCGGTGATGTAGCTGTAAGGTCCTAATATTAAGTTTCTCTAATCCATGTTGTAAAAATGCATTAAGAACAACGTGATAATTCCATTGATAAAAAAAGTGTGAGGGAAGAAGACAACATCAAACAGCACCATCTACTGTTCCCTCTTGGACTGTGAAGACCGCAGTAAGATGGGGATTATTCCAGAAGGGATATTCTCAAAAAGTGGTTTTTGATGTGCTGCTAGAAGTTTATGAAAACTCTCTTAGCGGTCCTGCTGACTTCCATAGGAATGTGGGTATGTGAACCTTTTGATTTTGGTAGTTTTGATAAAACCCTGCTCCAACAAAGCCTGAAAAGTTTTGATTATACCTGCTTGTATGTGACATTCAGAAATTTGGTCATGGGGAAGATCAGCATTTCCATCAGATAAATATATTTGGGTTAATATTGACTTATTTGCATGTTTTTAAAGCCTACCTAAATTAATACTTGCTTTAGTACATAAAATAAAGCGTTATCACATGCAATAAAAATATACATCAGTGCATACAATAACTAATACATACAATAAAACTTGGTTGCAGTCATCTTGTGGCAGTTTACACAGCCTGAATCAAATGGTCTACACTGATGCTTATTGCTTATAATTTTGGTAATATCCAGCATTAGTAAGTGTTGTAAATGCATCCAAGTAAATAGGAAGTGGTTAATAAGAGGTCAGAGGGAGAAGGGATTCCTTCAGTCCCCAATAATGGCAGCTTGTGCAGCCCTAGAGGGTGCATAAATAAAAATGGGATGTTAAGTGCCACCTGAGAATAGAAAAATTGTCCACAAGAGCAGAGAATTAAAAGCAAATAATTTCATGAACTCCATTGTTGCTCATGCTTGCAGTGAGTAGAGGATGAAGACGTGCAATGAAACAGCAGCAACCTAGAAATAAGGTTGCCAGCACTGTCAACATTGGGGGGAAAAAAATACTTGTGTGTCCTAACCACCTTTCCTGGATGAGGGATAACAACTAACTTCAGTGGGAGTAGTGTGTAGGAGTGAGTGCAGGATTAGGGCCAGGGTATGCCTGTGTGTCCTGTGTGTGTGCTGCACTCAGCTCAGGAATGGGCTGGAGCTGACAGCCAAGTCTGGATTTAAGATGGGACTTGTTGCAAACACAGGTGTCTGGCAGAGGAGTGTTAAGGCAGGACTGAAGACAATGTGTAAACAGGCACTTAAGTGGTGCAGCCATGTGTGCACAATCCTTGGATCAGAAGCTGTGCTGCCACGGCTATTACAGTGCTCCCAGTGTGGAGATGGGAGCTGCTGAAGGGCAAGGTGTTGCCACTGGCACTGCATCCTGCTTGTGTCAGAAGAATAGTGGGGAAGCTGCTTGCGGCAAAGGTGAGGCTTGTTCGTATCTGTCTGCAAAGACATACCCTCAGTCTGGTTTACTAGAGAGGAAGATGCTTGCTGGGAAGTGCATAACTGGGTCAAAACTCTTCCAGACTGCTTGGATGATGGGATCTGGTTTTGGTTCAGTTCCTTTTCAAACATCACATTTATTCCAGATACTTATTTTGTGGATGAGATGACAGATTATCTTGTTTTTGAAGACTGCACAAATGCATTTAATTGCTTTAAGATACAATGATTTTCAGAGCAGATATAATGATTTTCAGGAAAATCTTACAGTATATAATAATTCTTCAATGAAACTAGACTGCCTTTTAATAAGGCCATACAGTATGTTCAAACTGCTCTGTTATCTTCATTGTCTTATGATGTTCTGGGCTCTCCTACAGCTTAATGATGGATGTAACATTATCACAAGCATTGAACTGACATACAGGATGAAGGGAAGTGGTAATCTGTGCCTTCTCCATCTGCAGTTTGTTGTTGTGGTTATTATCATCACAGTTTTTTTGTTTCTAAATGAACACCTCTGACTAGGGCGATCCATTGATGATGATTACTCAGTATTGCTACTGTGAAATTCAAAGCAGAGAGGGTAGCTTAAAGAAAAGCCTTGGTGGCTTTAATTCTTTATCACACTTACAATAAGAGTTGTAGTGTATGATAGTAGGAACAAGTAATAAATTTCCAACTTATTCCGAAAGTAGTTAAAAAATACATTTCCTCCAGAATATACGGATTAGATTAATTGAAATGTTTAATTTTTTTTAATCAAATGTGGGAGAAAATAGAAATGCTTTAATTAATTCGAATTTTAAGCTTCTATTAATCTAGCTGGACAGGTTGTGAAGTTCTGATTTTTGTCTCAAATGTAATACATTGCTTGACCCTAAAAAATATTTCGCTAAGCGTGAGGAATCAGAGGGTTCATTTCAATGTAAAGATGGAACACATAGCAGTTTAGATTATCTTCCTTTATTTTTCTGAAAATCTAATATTTGCACAACTCTAATTATGAGCTCTGACATAAGATTAGATTCTCTGTGTTGCTTTTTGAGGGGAATGAGTAGCTTGAATAAGAGGACTTTGTCTCTATGAACAGTCTGGTCCTGAAACTTGAGGTTCACACATCATTTCCAGTAATGTGCTGCTAGGATAATTATGGAATCTCTGAAGTGTGTGCAAGGAGGGGGGAAGAGCAGTAAACAAGTACTTAGCATGTACTTTTAAGAGCAGGTGGCTTAATCTTCCACTAAATAAAGCAATAATTTCAGCATATTCTGGTGATTACAGATAATAGTTATTCTGGTAATATTAGCTTTTTCAGGTGTGGCATCTTGTTCTAGGTGTTGTAACCTGTCGTTTACTCCTTCGGTGTGTTCAGGTTTACTCAGTAATTGCTTTGCTGAAAAACAGATTATATATTATTTAGCTGTCAGTTGTATTGGAAAAGTGCCAAATAACTCTTAAACAACTAAATGTTATGCAATAAACACCGGTGACAACAACTCATGCATGAAGCAAGGACTCAACTTGTTTTCATGTTAGATGGTTAATATTGCAAAGAAGTTCCAAATTGGGTCTTTCTGCCTTTGCCTCATTGTCCAAGTCATCTGACGGGCTTGAAAATGTTTAACTCTTAAACAGTAGACAGGCATACTTCAGCCATCTCAAAAAGACCCTCAAACTATTTTGACAGAAGGGAAAACTCCAGTGGTCCTCAGTTCAGCAAGGTGTTGCCAGAGGAAGGGTTCCTGCAGTAGAATTTCAGTATAAGTTGCTACATTTTCATAAAATTGGTTGGAAACAGCTAATGGTCAAGGTTTGAATGAGTGTCAGACAGGAACCCCTATTGAAGCTTTCTTTTGAGCAAAGCAGGGGAACCATTTAATCCCATTTTAACAGCTGCATTACCTTATATTTTGTATTTATCCAGCAATGACAGACTTTAGCAGAAATAGTGGCCAAAAACAAGACTGTACATGTGCTCACCCCTAAAGGAGAAAGTTCTGAACCCAAGTTTTGGGTTGTGTCTATTTCTTATAAGCTACTGAGCTTTAAATTTGGTTTAGCAGGAAAGCTGGCATGTTGTAAGCGTCCCTGTGTTTCCCTGACCAGCGAATCACAACAGGATTCAGAGTATCTCTGTTGCTATCAACTCTTTGGGGTATAGAAATTCTATCAATCCTGTGATACATCCATGCAACAGAGACAAGACTCCTCAAAACCACAAAGGAAGTAAGGGGCAAGATAAAGACTGGTAATAGATGTTCAATCTTAAAGCCTAATCCCGAAACTTCTGAAAACCTTTATGGGCTTCAGGGGCCTTGGTTACACAATTACATTGAAGGCCCTCATGTCCTTTTTTTTTTTTTTTTTTTTTTTTGAGAAGGATATGGCTATTTTGGGTGAAAGAACTGAGCATCTAAACTGTCAGGCTGTCCCATTTCCTGCTTCCTTGAAGTATTTCTCTCTGAAAACCAGCTGGTCAGCCAGGAGGCCATGGCAGGATGGTTCTTTGGCAGAGCGGGTCCTTGCAGTTCACGTTGTAACAGCTTGAGGTCAGTGAGCTGAAAGCAGGAGTGGAAACTATTTGAAGAGTGTGCTTCCCACCCTTCCCTCCTGCTCTGCTCTGCCTGAAGCAAGTTGTTTGATTCCATATATATTATTTTCCCTGTCAGAGAACGACTCCCTCTCAAAACAGGATTAGGGAGCTTGGCAAAGGGAGGGTGAATTTAATTATAGGACAAACCAACATTCCCTCCCCCAGGAGTCTTGGCTTCAGTTGTCACTTCTGAAGCTTAGTCTCTATAAATGGTGTCTGGTTGGCCTGTGTTCCTTTTCATCTGATAAGATGACATCTTTTTTACTGCTGTGTTGTTGCCCTGGTGTACAGATTTCAGATACTGATGGATTAACATGAGCTGTGTGCAGAACAGTGACTGATGCTTTTAACTCTACTGAGATTATGACATTAGGTTGAGAGCTCATATGAGTCTAGGTACTATGAGGCACTAAACCATGAGGAAAGTCTCTCCAGGCTTTTCCCAGCTGATGGAGCAAGACAAGATCTCCATTCAGGCGTAAGGAGGACTGAATAACTTTCTGCACATATAAATTTTTCTTTTCTATCTACTGGAAGAACCTACAGTGACAAAGGTCCTAAAGACTACTGAAATGAATCTGAGTGTTATGCAGAAAAATTTAACGTTTGGGCCTAGATCCTCCAATAGTTATCACATGTCCTTAGCACTGTGCACCGCAAAGTAAACAAAGAGTTTGTAATGTAATGCATCATTCTGTGATGATTTTGATAATCTTATATCAAGTCATGAAATAAAAAGCAACACAGGATACAGGACATGCTTGTAGCTGGTAGCGTTCTGTAATGCTGCAGTGTTAAAAGTGTCTTTATTCCTGCAGCTGATCTTTCCAACATCAAGTCACACCAGGTGTATTCAGAGTTGACTCTGCCTGGGGGACTGACACTGCAGGTCAACTGAAGCAGCCACAGCACAAGTGACATGTGAGGTACTCACAATTCCTAATGCCTGTCTCAACCTCAATGTCGCTGGGGATTTGAGGGTTGTCTGTGACATGGACCTTAGCACTCTTTTTCCAATGAACAGGAAGGTTCAGGACAGCAGCCTGAGCTTTAGGAGACCTGTGGAAGGTATTTAAGGGCTCTCATCAGACCTTGTATTCAGGCTGAAAATTAAAGGGGTTATAAAACCCCAAATGCAAGTACAGTTTTCCTTGCCTTCAGGAAGCCTAGGTTGAAAGCTTCATCTTAGCATTTTCTGTCTTTAGATGGAAGGGAGATGTAGAATACTTTTCATGCTGGCTCTGCGAAGAAACTGTCTTCATTAAGCAGGAAAGGGTCCTGCCAGATTTCACAGCTGGATAGACCTTATCATAACCACCAGTAAAGGTCTTCTCCATGTGTATCCAGTGTCAAAAACTGGTCAAAGTTAAGAGATGTCTACGTGTATTATAAAGTAGTAAACCAACACCAAATTAGGAATAAGGGAATGTGGGCAATGAATGATATAAAGGGATGGAAGAAGGAAAAGAAAAATTCAGCACAGGAATTTAAATATTGCTTGTTGGATCTTGCATGGTATTCCATTTCAGTATACTGTCAATGAAAGATCAGGATCTTATCTGTTGGTGATTATCTGGCCTGTAATATTTTTGGTGCAAAACCCACCCGTTTAAGAAACATCAGTCCCTATGCTGATTGTAGAAGTGAGCTGACAGCAGAACCTGCACCTTATAGCCCTGGATAAGAACAGATATTGGAGGAACTTTAGCTCTGGAGAAAAGCTTAAAGACTGCAACTCACATAACATGGTTTTTCTGTGTTTTTCTGTTTCTTTGACCTGGTCTAGAGCTTATTTTTTAATTAATGTAAGACTCCTCGTGAATCCTGCAGAATTTAGCAAAGTTGTAGCTGGCTAAGAAGTGATATTTCTGTCTAGTGGTTTCATCCTGAATAAAAACAAAATAAGTGTTTACCAAAAGAAATAGACATTGTTTCATCCTTATCAGAATATTTGATAAGGTTGTTATGGTCATTTTCTTATAACATAAATTTAAAAAGTGACATGGTTCAATCTTGTAAGTATAAAAACACATTTCTTGTGGGATATTTTAGCTGAATCAAATCTGCATTTTTCATTGGAGAAACTATTGTGTACAGTCTTTTTTGATCAGCAGAAGCCGAAATATTTTAAAATGCCATTGTAACTTAAAAAAATAGCACTTGGAATTAGTGATGTTTCAGTTCAGAGTTTGTTATCCAGCACCAAATGTGATGAACAGGAAAAGAAAGAAAATGACAAAAGTAACTTTGTGAATTCTTTTGTTTACATTAAAAAAAACTAAACCAAAAATTCCACTCCATAACGCTTTAATAACAAGCAACTATTTTCTGCTATCTTCATTTACCACAAGAGGACTTACAGTCCTTACAGAGTAATTTCTTATCAACTTTGTTGGGTGCTTTATGTTTTACAATTGTAGAATTAATTTAAAGTTTTTATTTGAATTTGAAACTTGACTAATCTGAGTGTTTAACATCCCTGTTTCAATGAGTGAATACTCAAGACAAAACTTATTTTATTAAACCTAATGTTCTCTTTTTTCCTTTTACCCCGTTTTTATCTTCTGTTTCCATATTTCAAACCAAATAGCCACAGTTCTTCATATTTGCACTGTAGTAAATATTTCCTCACATATAGTAATTACTGTAGAACTAAAATTATGCAAATTAGAAGGAAGGAAATGTCTACTGTTTCTTTGTATGTTGGAACAGTAAAAATGTGGTTGAGTTGGGTTTCAGAAGTTTTGCTACCAGGAAGATGTTGGAAATTCTGAAGAATGCTGTTCACTGGGACATGCAACATATTTTCTTTTAGCTACTTCAGGTAAGAAAAGGATGAGTGTTAAATATTACCAATATTCCTGGCTCAATAATATTGAAGGCATCAAAGGTTGTGTGAGCAGAGTTATAAACTGCCTAGAATGCTTTGTTTCTAGTCTTGGCTTCCCCCACTATTCATCCATCAGTATATCTTTCAGTATTTGTGTTTCATCTCTTCATTTATGAACCTCCAATACTTCTTTTGCATCAGATTTTTTGACATCTTCATATGTGCTCTGCTTAACACGTAGTAGGGCTCCTCTGCTGGTTGGCCGTGAGTATGGACCTTGCTGGGGCTGGTTTCTGGTTCTACCCTTTCTTTCCATCTGATGCTACCCTGGAGTGAGATTGGTTTAGCAGGAATTGTCTTCCAGAGAAGAAAGGAGCTGGATGACAAAGTACAGAGACTTAGCTGTATTTATTTCCAAGAGATAAGCTTCTAAAGACGTTACTTGTTTGAGCTGAGCTGATATTGGCAAACAAGGCATCGGGCACAGTTTATAATGAATCCTATGTGGTTTATCATATATCTTTATAAATGGGCAGAATCTGGCCTTTCTGTATAACTTGGCTGCTCGTGATGAAGTGATGTTCACGTGGGGTTTTTTTGAGTGAATACATGAGTAAAAAGTCTTGCTTCAGTACAGGTTAACCTGCAATGTGTCATAGGGAACCTGTGGAGTAGGTCTAGCCAACAATTTCATTTTATCAAACAGCAGTTATGGATTTGTATGGCAGATGTATGTGGGCCCCCCGAGGCTCCTGTGCCTGGTAACATAGAGGCACTCAGCAAAAACACACTGCCCTGTACTGAACAATTCAGAGCAAGAGAACAAATAAAAATAATGAGGTGAAGTGAAGGCAGAGGTCCAAGGAACTACTATTGTTGTCTAACCCCAAAGGGAGTGATAGCCCTTATAAGTCTGTATCTGATAACCCCTCTTTGAACTTAAGTAAAAGACTATGGTGTTGTTATTGAAAGTCTTTGCTTCTGTTTTTGCTGCTGCCTTGAATGTAGGTTATCTCATGGTCATGGTGATGAATTGTGTACAACGATCATGATTTGAAAGTATTCTTATCAACACTGGGATTTTCTTTAAGTGCTAAAGTGCAAAGCACTGTAGAAAGTATAGCTTTGAATACATGTGTATAGCTGTAGTGTACATTTATACATCTTAGTTCAGTGGGATCTCATATCAGATATATAAAAAATATCATTACCTGGGGATAGAACACCTCTTTGTTATGACAAGTAAGGACACGTCTCTCTTCTGTGCCTTTTCAAGTTATATCTTGAACTGAATGATATCTACTAAAGTTATGCTAAATGCAATGAAGCTGCCAGCAGGTTTTTAGCAGTGGAACTGGTTGTGTTTCATCCTGGTAACTCAGGGCTCCAGCAGATGAGCTGAAAACCACGCTGCATTGCTCAGGAGACAGGTTTTGTGTGTCACAGACTTGCTGTTATGAGCAGCACTAATTGTTATCCTTTTCTGCCATCCCTGCAGAAGTACAACACAACAGTCTACCCCACCCTTACAAAAGGCCTTGTCAGAGATGTGTCCAAGCAGAGGTGGGGGTTGTGGAAGAAACCTTATGAATCTGCCAGTTTTGATGAATAGATAAAGAGATAAGGGGTGAGAAAGGAATTTCAGATTCCAGTGCTTTTAATTCAGTGCATCGCCTAAGCTAAGTGTGCTTAACACAGACAGTATTGAAAAAAGCTAGACATTTTTGTCTAATTCCCAGCATTGCTGTAAATTCACTATATTATTTAACCCTTTTAAACTGAGGTTGCAGGCTGTAAACAGGCGTGAGCATTTTCTTAACCAATTTCAAGTTCCCTTTGGAGCCGTATCTTTTCTTTCTTTTTAGTGCTACAGTAATGCAAATAACCCAGATGAGAAGATAAAGTCTGCAATAAAAATGTGTGGCTCCGGAGGCTGGGTGCAAGCTGTCAACAGCTGGTATCCATAAGAAATGCCATGATTATGTTATCTAGCAGAGTTATGGTTCAGTTCAGTCTGATCAGACATCCGAATTTTTTTCCTCTGTGAAGTGTGCTGACTTAGAATACAGGTCAATTTTCTCCTCCTTCAGAAAGTAGAGGGGGAAAAGCACTGTGCCATTCTTAATATGCTGGGAAAAGACTGCTCTCTAGTGTCGAGTGATGGGGTAATTCTAGGAAACGCTGCAGTCACGTATTTTGCATATTGCAGCAGGCACTGAGATTTGATTTAGGCTTGTTCCGCTTACAGAGGGAGTAACAATTTGATAGAGGGCATTTCAGAGTGTGTATTTGCTGACAACCTGAGACATTTTGCAATTACTACTTAATTTTTTTGCCAACTATTTGATGGTAATCTATCTCTGCACGATTAGCAAAAGTCAAAGCCTCCTGCCAGTCTCAACCAGTTGCTGGAATTGACTGACAGGTGTGGGTTATGCCAAGATTTAATTCTATTTTTTGAACAGGGGTAAGCAAAAAGAAAAGCAAAAATGTCACATCATTCCTGCAAATTTTGACAAAGATTAAAAGTCCTGTAGGTGAACAATCGTTTTCATCGGGACAGAGAGACAGAGCTCCAGAGGAATCAGAAGTTAAGCGATTCTAGCAGAAGAAAACCTGTCACAGTCTAAGACCAAAGTTTTCATTTACATCTCTGTGCTGCCCTCTGCAGGACATGATTTAGTTTGGTCCAAGCGTTTTACTGTTTGCTGCTGTGTTGATGACTATAAATTGATACGAATAAACAAGAATAGAAATTAGAAAAGCTTATTAAATAATAGCCATAACTAGCACACAAGTCTTTTCTAACAGCTAACTTAAGTCATCTTTCCTATACGTTAATCCTATTACTTCCTGTAGATGTAAAGGTCAGTTTATTCTCTCTCTTTTATCAGTAGTCTTTGCAGAAACACACCAAAGATGATCTGAGACCTTTTCCCGTGTGTAGATGTTCTTTGTCAAGTCAAACCGCCAGGATGAACAGTTATGCTGATCAAGCCAGGTTTATGTACCTCACTACCAGCCCTACTTATGCAATTAGGACATGTTTAAAACTTCTCTAATAGAGAAAATTCTGTTTGGTTTTAATGTAAAAGTCACATCCTTTTTAACTGGTAGGCTTCTTTTCTCCTCTTTTTTCTCTCTTATTTTTTTTTGCCTCTCTTATTTTTTTGCCTCTCTTATTTTTTTGCCTCTCTTATTTTTTTGCCTCTCTTATTTTTTTGCCTCTCTTATTTTTTTGCCTCTCTTATTTTTTTGCCTCTCTTATTTTTTTGCCTCTCTTATTTTTTTGCCTCTCTTATTTTTTTGCCTCTCTTATTTTTTTGCCTCTCTTATTTTTTTTCTTTTTTACATTTTTAATACCACGTACCAAAATGGTAAAAGAAGTGGCTAAAATGATCACTGAAACTTCTTATGTAATGCTAATTATAACACTTCAAAAGCTTATTGAAAGGATGTTAGCTGAAGGACTAATGCTCTTCTGTCTGGGATCTTACGTGTGTGAGGTCAGGTAGTAGAAAGAGGTCACGTAAATTACAGAGATTGGAGGTTTTAGGTGAAACTGTAAACATGTGTCGGATCTTGTCTGGTAGAGAGGGGAAAAAAGAGAGTAGGTTAACTTTTAAGACAAGCTGAGGAAACCTGCAAATTGATCTAGAAACAGATATGTTTGCTTTCAGTTCATTTATTGGCTGGAACAGATTAAACCCAGCAAATCTCTCCTTTTAAGAAAATAGAGCTGGTTAAACTGCAGCTTGGTTCAAGTGAAGAAAAAGATTCATGTGGAGCTAGTGTATTCCTGGCTCCCAGCCACGCAGAGAATTGAGGAATCACTTTCCCATCATTTCAGTTGTCGCCCTGCAGGCTCTGATGGCATCAAGATATATGTAATTCAAAAAAGTCAGTCTCTTTGAGAGAAGAATTCTCAGGGAAGAGCTGTTTCCCACTGCTTTCCTCCCTGCTTAGGGTGGAGATAGGTGTTCCTTGGAGTCGGCCACGTGCAAAATCCCAGTCTGCACAGCAATGTAGGGAGGGAATTCCTGCTGCTGCTTGACAGCTGGAAAAGCAGAAGGCAGCAGAGGTTGCAAAGGCTGGCCCTCCTGGTGGAGGGAGCCTGAGGAGTTTGGACTTGTCGGATAAGTAATGCAGAATCAGAGCTCTGGCAGAGCACATCTGAGCAGCTGCAGGGAGTATAGAGTATCTTTACCAAAACAGCACAAATGTTCTGCTGAAATTAGTTGACTAATAATTTCCCACTGTACTGGTTTCCCACACACACAGTCAGCTTTTTCTTTGAGTTTGCATGGCCTGGCTGATGTTGGCACTATCCATCAGCAAGGCTGACTCTTTGTGCTCTCGGAGACAGTAAGTCTTCCACTTGCTTGCCTTCAAGAGCTGGAGGGTGAATCTGATTCTCCTCAAGCAGCCTAGTCCAGCTCAGACAGAAAAAAAGGAGGACCCTCTGACCCAGCTGGTGCTGTGTATGGTAGGTGGCAAAGCTTCTGTCAGTGCTGGCTTGGGAGGTAGTATCAGGAGCAAATGGGTTTTTGTAAACAATTTCAATAATTCTTTAGAATCAGGGAAGCTAATGAACACAGATATGTCATACTAAGAGAAGTGAAGGTCTGGCCTATCTTAAGTAGGATATGTGATAATTTTTTCCACTTCAAGGGCAAGAGAGCATGTGGATTTATTGGATGGTGCCATTAGAATTAGCAGTTCTATGTTTCAGTGAGTGGTGGGAATGTGCCAGGAGGAAAATGTTTACTTCTGCTGTAACTAGAAAAGCAATTTTCAGAAAATCTGAAAGTGTCTGGCTTTGAATTAGTTCCGGACTCTTTTGCTGCCTCTTGAAACTATTATCTGTCCATGGAATAGAGTCCAAGGAGTGCATTTGATTTGCCATGTGTCAGAAGCATGGAGAAGCAAAAACAATGCAGAAAGCATGGAAGGTGTGTATCAGGAATGTCATGGCTTGCAGTCAATGTAACCTAGCAACCTTCTGCAGCCCACAGGGAAAAGTGTGGGCAAAAGGGGACAATAAGAGCACTTCACAGAGCAAATATGGACTACAGGGAATTCTGTTTCCTTAGGCAAGCTGTTAACCACATCTGCCAAATGTTGTTACTGTACATTTCCTCCATAAGAATTTAAGAAACAACTTTTGGAAGGATGCCCTAGGCAAACTTATTCAAAAGTCAGAATTTGGCTCTTTGGGGAGCAGAAGTTAATGTGCAGCACCACACCAGCATGGAATGAAGGTACAGCTTTGTAGAGGATGCATTCTCTTAACTCTGCTCCCTACAGTGTACATAAGACTTCTTAAGAACTGAAGGCTCTGGTTACACACCTGATTGGGGTGAAGTGTGAAAGGAATCTAAAAATTTCTTAGTAAGAGCCATTTTATCTAAATAAATCAATAGTTACGATGCTGATGTGTATGTTACCCTTGTTTTACCCAATATGTATACATTGGGAGAAGAACATTGCTCTCAGCTGACTGTTATCTAAACACACAAATCACTTCTTTTTGCTCTATTTAAGCAAAATATGTTTGTAAGTTACCCCATAGGGTAAAATCTTGCTTTATGTTGAGATCTAATCAAATCCCTCTGCAGGTGTGGTCTTTGAACAGGCTTGAGATCATACTGTAGGTATATCAGTGTAATTTGCATTTTGAAATCAAAATGCCATTCAAGTCCAATTTAGCTCTTAGTTTGAAGGTATATACAGAATTTGAGCACTGTAGAAGACTTGCATTCAGCTTCTGAATAAAGCATATATTATATTTTTCTCTGCTGTCACTGAAGACTATTTTTTCATCTCCATTGCTAAACAAGAAACAAATGGTCTTAATTAGAATTTAGTGTTTAACTACTGAACAAATATGTATAAAGTACTTTTCTGCCACTGTTAGTTCTAAACATAATGTTTGTGATTATACAGCCCATCAGAACCCTGGGCTCTGCTCTGATATTTTTATTTTTATTATATTTGATATTTTCTGTTTTAATCAAGCATAAAGGTCAATTGATTTAATTTTGGTTGACAGTGGAGATGCAGTTTAATTTGCTGTCAGGAAGATATTAAAAAGTGATAGCATTTCAAGGACAGCAACAAAATTCCAGGTGAAAGGACAGAGTCTTGGTATTTTGTCTTGCTTAACTTTGCTAATTTTGATCATCTTACATGATTAAATGCCAGCACTAACATAGTTAAATACACAGCAAACATTGCAACAGTTAACAATGCTGTGTTAATGAGATGAGAAACAAAACGTAGATGCATTTTAGTTTTCTAAGTAACTGGAGCAAAACAGAACTGAATTCTCTAGTGATTCTCCAGTAATTTGAAACACATTTATCTAGAGAATGTGTTATTGGCACATTTAGAGTAGATCCATGCTTATTAATCTAGACAGGAAAGCTTTTGGCTCAGTGTCTATTAGAAACTAAAGGCATATCAATGTTTATGATTTTTGGTGTTTTTCTTCTACACTGGTGATTTTTTTAATTTTTTTTTTTTTAATCTGCATCATTATGGAGAGATCTCCTTCCTTCTTACTTTTTCCAATTAAAATCTAGATTGCTTTCAATGGATTTAGAGTTAGTACAATTTTTGAGAAGCAAAAAAAAAAAAAGGCACATTTTTAAGTTAAAAAATATGTGAGCACTGATACAGCAAAGAGCTGCTCAAATATTTTTTGCTGGATCAGGGATTTTGGCTTAACGTTAGGAATCCTAATATGTTTCTGCACTTGTGCAGCCTGCAAAATTGGGAAGGAAATTCATAGGGGTGAGCTCTGTGAACCAGCAGTGTTGTGAAACAGATAATTTTATACTTCTTTCTTGGTTGGAATGATGGTTTCATACTTCTGTTTCAGTAATCAGATTAAACAGAGAAAAGCAGAAACACACTACTGAGGGGTGCAGTACAAGAGCATGACCTTGTTAGGACAATTCTTAACACAACAAAAGCTCCTGCTGCATTGTTATTCTGTAACTGGCAGGTCCAGTTGAGCACTTTATGCTGGAAAGCTCTCTTCGCAAAAAATCAATATTTTCTCTATATGTTATTTGGAAGCATTTCTGACAAGAGTAAGAAGAAGTATTTGCCTTGGGTTGTTTGCATAAAGGTTGTGGTAGTTTGTTAATTCTTTTATTTTTATGTTAATCTAATCCAGCTCAAAAGGTTTTGTTGAGTGCATCCACAACTGGTTTCACCTTGTAGACATTGTCTTCTGGAATTTTTTCAGTGCAAGGAAGAAAATGGAGGCTGATGGTGACAAATTTCTCTGAAGTTTTTAGAGAGGAGTATAACAGGGTGCACTGGACAAGAGGAAGGGTGCTTTGGAAGCTCACTGGTTGGGAAAAAAATGGTCTGTTTATTTATGGAACATGAAGTTCAGGAGTCATGGCTCAGTATAAGGTTAAGTCAGTTCATCAAAATGTCAATGAAATACATGGATTTAAAAAATGTCAATTGCTTGTTTTTCATGAAATATCAGCACGACACAGCTTCAAAAACAAGATATTCACATTTTCTTGACATGAATATTATGCAATATGTAGAGAAAATGGACCTTTTGGTGTCCTATTTTGGGAATACAGCAAGATAGCAAAATCTTTAACATGTTCATAGAATTGGAAATGCCAATTTATATGTGAATTTTGTAGCATTATACAGCAGTTGTCCATGTATATTTTACACATATGTAAAGGCTGCAGTGCAGTACACAATAATCCATGATTCCTGTTCAATACCTGCATAGAAAAGTTTTCAGGAGTTGTGCAAAGTCACAGAGAAGAACCAGGTGTCATCAGTGGAGTTACTCCAACAGGAATTGTCCACATGTCTAAATTTCCTTTATGCTGTTCAAACTATGTTTGCATCAGCATCACTTTGAGTTTATCTCACTTCTACCAGTGACCACACCAGGTAAAAATCATGTTTGAAGGACCAAGCCTTACTGCAAGGTAACCCAGAGGCTGCAGCAATTCTGATTCCAGTACTGATGTGCTTTTGGGTCCTTCAGTCATCACTCAGTCAGAAAGAGCAAGCCAAAAGTACAATGCCTTTAGTGTAGGGCTGGAGCAGGCTCCTATACAAGAAGGGCAAGTGAGTATTGTGGTCCAAGGATTTCTCAGTCTCATTAGTTAAGTGTGGTTTCATGTAAAACACACAAACATCCTTTGAGCAGAGAGTTATCCCCTGTTCCAGTGTGGAGTGCTAGGTGATAGCTGTGGACACTTGGGTTCTCTTTGTGGGTTACTACTGGTTCCCCATGCCTGAATCTCTATGTTAGGACAGCACTGCCTGAGAAAGTTAGAGGGTATCAGTGAGGATTGTTACTATCTTTTTCTTTTCTTTTTTCTTTTTTTTTTCCCCTCCTACCAGTCACTTGCTGCATTTAGCAGTCTCTGTTTCATCTCACTATTGGTAAAAGGGATTTCAATACTCCCCTCAAACAAGAGAAACATTTAATATTTGTTAAGGGCTTTGAAATCTTCAAAGGATACAAGAAAAACTTGAAATGAGACAAACTCAGTTTTAAAGGGGTCCAACATTTTCTGTGCACTACAAAGGGTTATTTTGAAATCTGGTGGGGATGCCTCCTGTTGCTTCATATAGGGAATGCACTTCACTAAGGTCTAAGAATGTTTATTGAAATGTAAAATGAATTTGCAGTGCAAAAATGCAACTGCATTGGCACATATAGCAGGTGTCTCCTGCCACATTTCAAATTGTCAGTCTAAAGTAACTGGCACATGCTGGATATGTTTGAAGTGTCATGAGAGAAGGGAAACTTTCAGAAGACTTGTCTGTCTTTTCACCCATTTCTGTCACTAAAGATGCAGTGTTACAAAAAGCTTGCAATATCTGAGGAAAACCAGGAAAGAGGTGACTCTTGCTTTTTAGCCTTGGGGACCTTTGACAGCAGCTGTCTTAGGAAGGTACATTCACTGGCTGAACTCGCAGTAGAGGCCTCAGTGTTTCCCCCCCTCTGAAAGTTTTTTGAGCCCTTACAGGTAACGCTGCATCTGAAGAGCAGCGTAGTCCTATCAGTCTGAGCTCATCTCTTGAGCTCAAAATCTCTGGGTGACTCTTGGCAGCACAGCCATGAGGAAAACTGCTGGAATGCAGTTCATGTGTTGCTTCTTGGGAGAAGGAGACCTGAGAAGTGAAAGCATCAAATCACATGTGCATCAAGGGCATTTAGTCCAGGGGCCAGACAAAATCTAGGTGGGAAGTAAATCTGAAATACACGTAGCAGAGATGTCAGGGGGCTGAGCATCAGCCACTTTCACCTACTTATCCATTGTTGTTGTGCCAAAATACTTCCTGATGGGGACCTAAACTTATGACACTTAATCTGGACAAAATCTCGGACAGTTTGGGAAGGGTGGTGGGTGAGAAACTGTGTTCTTGTGTTTTGCAAAGGGTAGTAAGGAAAGCATCTAAAGAGCTGGTTATTTATTCAACCTTTCTCATCCATAAAGTCAGTTTTTCAGTAAACATGCTGCTGAGAGAATCACCTCTATTATTTATAGGGTGGTGGGTTTTCCAATGTGTGCTCTCACCAACAACTGGAGAAACACAGATTGACTGTATTCTAGTGTGGCTGTTCTCCTTTGTGAACTTCAAAGACAAAATGCCATTTGAAAAACAGGTTAACTAAGTAGGTCACTATTTGTTCCAGGAGGAGTATGTGTGGTCTTTAAGACACTGAAGAAATTCTTCTTTTTGAAAGTCTGCATTTTACAGCATTGAAGAGTTTGGCAATGCTGGTTTAGCACAGGTCCTTTTTAAAAGCTGCATACTTCAGTGCTAAGGGGATTAGAGTTGAGCTCACTTTAATGAACACCTGTGAAGAGAGTGAACCTGTTCAAAAGAATAGACATGTTGTGCTTCAAAGTAATCCACAGAGAGAAATATGGAGAGCCATTTTAAAAGAATACTGTGCATTCTAACTAGCTAATCCAGTTAAAAGAATAAATTTTCAATGCACAGAAAGGCAAAATAAAAAAGAAAGCAGAAGAGAAGGGTTGTGTTATACGGTTACATCTTCTGCTGCTATATTTTTTTGTTCTTAACCTGAGTAAAAGCAAGAACACTCTTATCCATCTGCCTGAAACAGATATTCTGGTGTAATTTTAGTGGGGTTTCTCTACAGCAAGGGGATTATGCATTTAATGGGTGTCAGTTGTAACTCCTCTGTGCTTTTTGGCTAATAGTTCTTCTGATTCCTCGGGAAACGAGAAAATTTTGAGTGAGTTTGTAATGATTACATTCACTAAAGGAGAAATAGTAGAATTTTTGCTGACTGATTATTTTATCGCCATTAGTACTTCCTTATAATAGTAATGAAATCTTTGAAATATTCAGCTGATGAAATGTTTTATGACGGAGACTGAGCCAGTCTTTTGCAGAACTGAATTTGTGACCTGGCAATGGCTTTAAAAGGCTGCCCCAGATGGCAACAGTGGTAAAATACTCAATGAGTAGCACACAAATACTAGAGGTCTACAAGGATATTTTCAGAGTACTCTCTTGTCTGAATAGAGTAGAAACAAATAGCACCTGGTGTGCCAGAAGGATCCATCTCCTGTGGTGGGAAGACCGATAATAGGCGTCAATTTAAGATTTTTGTTTTTCATTAGATGTCCTTTAACAGTGCTGCCCTTCACCCAGCTGTTCATTCTTTCTGCTGTTGCTGATGTACCGAAGCTTTTCTTGGAGTGGAACTTCTTCACAGATGTTTTGATTAAAATCATACATCATTCTGGCCTCCTCAAATAACTTTTTGTATGGGAAGCATAAAAAATGTACACAGAGATCAAATCAATATAAGAATAAGCAAAAAATTTTTCCTTTGTAACCCTTACTGTCTGAACCTCCTGAAACGCTTTGTAAACTTTAGGCCCTCTTTGAAGGGAGCATTGCTCTCTCTATTTTAAATACAGGGGAAGGGGTAATGAGGGGCAAAGGAACTGAGACCTAAATAAATGAGCTGGGCTGGACTTGAAGACTGACTTTCCACTTCTGCACGCAGCCAGGACTGTTTGTCTCAATTTGAATGCACAGTAGAGGAGGGAACATGTGCCAGGGAAGTCAGTATCAGATCTAAGTCTGATTCTTGGGGCACTCCCCTCTAATTCATTGTAACCTGGTGTGCTTGGTAAATGCTTCGCTAGTAAGGGATTGGAAGGATTGTCACCACCTCCCTGGGCTGTCAGGTTCCTGGGGAGAGAAGGTGTCTATGCAAGGGGTATGAGGGTGCTCTGCCCCTATAACAACCCTGCTGGCATCAGGCAGAGGGATGGCAGCCCTGCAGGACCCCCTGCTCTGCTGTGCAGGAGGGGCTGTGTTCCCCTGTGGAGATCAGCCCGGGATGGAGGCTCACTGGCCCAAGAGCCATGTCCCTGCTGCTCTCTTTCCTTGTAGGAATGGTGACAGAACAAGGAGGCTCCTTGGGTTAGTGCTCCAGTGCTGTGGGTTTGCTCAAATGGAGGTGTGAGTTTGAAAGAGTTCAGCTGTTTTGCCTACAGGGTCTATTGCTGTTTAATGCTGCAGAGTAAAAACGTTGATACGTCTCTTGTGTCTGGAGACATTGATGTCTCCTGGTATCCTTCATAAGAGGAATTTCTGCTATGAGGACTAACTCATTAAAAAGTGCATTTAGAGCAATTTAAGAGCAGATTTGCTCTTATTGTCAGATTTCTTTAAGCTGTTCAGATGAGACCCAGTTCACCAGACACAGAAACAAAAGAACAGTGTAATCAAAAAATGTGTAAAACGAAGGGGATGAAAGTTTTTTCTTAAACTGTGTGGAATCAGCTTAAAATGGGCCTAAAATAAGTAGGATTTAAGTGAAGTACAAAAGATCAAACCTCAGAACAAATTGTCAGGTAATTTTAAGAAATCCTCTTTGCTTCTTGTGCTAATAATAAGACTGCTCTGGAAACCCAGATCACTGCTGTTTCAGAGCAAACATCTCTTTATCTGTGTAGCTGCTCTTCCTCTCACCTCAGAACATCAGAGCTGGGCAACTTGTAGTGGTTAGCAACTGAAAAACGGCCCCTGGAAAAATAAAACTGAACCCAAAGGTAATTTGAGGTTTTCTTGTTAATAACTTTGTTGATCCTTTGAAATGGGATAAAAACTCAGTTCCTCTACTAAATATAGGGGAAGAGATTCTTTTGCTTAAGTTGAGATGTTCCTTCTATTAGGTGCTGATGGGTTTTATTAAAAAAAAACAAAACCAAAAACCCCACAAAAACCCAAACAAAAATGAGGGGGGAGAGAGAGATGCTCCTGCTCTTAGTTATTTCTTAAAACTATGTAAATAACTTAGTCTTCCAAAAAGTGGACTTTGGTAGTTACTGCGGAAGAAAATCACCAGTATGATTTAGGTCCTTCAAACCTTCTTTCTAGTAGAGGAGGAATTCTTTGCAGAATATTAGTAAGGGTTCACTTTGTCTCCTTGGGATGCCAGGAGCACAGGGGTAGTCCTGCTTTGTTTCCAGTTATTCCCTCCTGTCCCATGGGCTAATGTTGGTGTCCCTGGTGCTCAGCCCCTGCCCAGCTCTGGCTGTGCAGGTCATGGGCCAAATGACCTGCAGGCAACAGAGGAGGCTGAGTCCTGGGTGAGTCTGATGGCAGGGAGGGAAATGCAGGGCCATCAGGAAATTAATTTGCATGTCGACTGCATGTAGCATAAATTAATTGCAGCTGGTGAATGGCAGGGACAGGTGGATTGGCAGCTTTCAAAAGGTGGGTTCAGCAAACTTTATGGAGATGGGGAGCTGTTTGTGCTTGGTTTAGAAGTAAATCACAGATTTGTGTAATCATTTGCTCAAGAGTTTTATTTTATGCAAGCCTAGGAGGTGGTGACTGGCACTGGATTTCATAAAGTGTACATTTGGGGAGTGCAGCAGACGAGCACAGCAGCATGTGCTGCCTATTGTGATACTGTTGCAGAGAGGCTGCTCTGGAGAACATACAGATGAGAGTCCCTTGTCCTTCCCACTGCAAGAGGTGTCATTCCTGTAAGGCTGCTTCGTTTTGCAGTCAGATTGCTAATTTTCTCAGTTTAAAAAAAAAATCAAATTCTATCTTAAAGCACTTTAAAATCCAAGATATGCTGATCAAATCTTTTAAGAGATTAGCAATTATTAATGGGGAAAGGGCAGAAGAGACTGCTCGACTTGGATTTTGGGGATGTTTTTGGCACAGCAGGGAGGTTACTTTCTGGCTGCAGCTTGGAATATTTGGAGTTGTTGCATGGTGGGGGAGGTAAGCTTCTCGAAAGTTTGTTTAGATATCTATAGATATAAAATTTTGAAAGTCAGTCTCTAAAGGAACAGATACAGAGAAGAGATGCTCAGGAGCGGGGGAGGAGGGCGGGCTTTTGAGCTGTTGTCCCCATTCCTCCCTCTTGTTTAGGGGAAAAGCCTGAAACGCTTCAAGTCATCATGGGCGGGAGGACGCCCCAGAACGCCTGGGGTTTCCCAGGGAAGCGCCTGTCGGGAATTATTTCGCCCTCCGCTCCCGTTTTTGCCGGCGGCTGCACCGCCGCGGCGCGGGGGCAGGGGGCGGCCGCGGGCCGGCCTGGAGCGGGATCCCGATCCCTGCGGGTGCCCGAGTGTGGCTACCCTGGAAAAACACGTGTGTGAGGGTACAGGACATTGCTCGCTGTGTGGGATACACTGAGAGGGAACGGGGAAACTCATAGGATAGGGCAGAACGAAAACCTGTTGTCTCCTCCTTGAAAATCCTGTTTAAAAAAAAAAAAAGACGGGAAATGAGATGTTTGACAGGTGCTCTGGGTTTAGGTAGTGCTTTAAGATTTACTGGTGGTGCTAGAAAACACCAGTTTCTACGCAACGTTGTTTCAACACAAGGTGCTTTCTCCCCTGCGTTTGTTGTGAACGTGGTTTTGCTGGCGGGTGGGGTTGGAGTTGTGGTTTTAGCGGGATTTTGTCTGTTTTGTTAATTTTAGGAGATTGCCAAGGGTCATGCCTGGTGGTGTGCTTGTGCTCTGTGCAGCCAGAGTGTGCAGGGATTGGGATGTAAACACACAGGTCGTGTTAGATGTTGGATTCCCATCTCCTTGGGGACTGTCAGGTGCGAGCCCAGGTTTGGCCCCACACACCCATCACACAACTGTGGGGTGTCACCACACAGCTCCTGCCAGGGCTCAGCACACTCAGGACAGGCTGTGTTGGCTGACACTGTACTCTGCAAGTGCTGCTATTTCAGTGAGGCTGTCACCACTGAATTGGAGAAAAGGATTGCAGCCTGACATGCAGTATTTCTGGGAGTGTTTTTTATATTGAAAGTGTGCTTTTATTTTATTTTATTTTTTTAAAAGCAGGAACACTATGACAATTCAGTGTTGTTATTCAGGACCAAGTGTAAAGAAAAAGCAAATGTAGCTATTGTGATTACCCTGCTGAAGTGAAATCCTTACTAACCAGGAAATTTTGATAATTATTTCATCTACATGTCTATCATTTAAGAAAAAAAACACAAACCAAGCTCTTTTTTATTTACAGTAGTTTTCTGACATTGCCTTCCCCCCCTCTCATTTTTCCAAGGTAAGTGAAGAAAAGATGTTATGCTGGTTCCTGCCTTCATATATAAATAATAGTGTAGAGGTTTTTGTCAATGAAAATTTCCAGAATTCTTGCATTTGCATACACATAGTTATTTTTTAGGGATTCTGCAAGTGCATGATCTTGCATTTTTTTTTTTTTTTTTTTTTTTTTTTTTTTTTTTTTTTTTTTAAACTGCTAGAAAAGAGTGAGGAGATACTTTCCTAACTGCTCCTAGTAAGATAAATTTTCTAGGAATGAAGAAATGTGCTGCAGGAAGAAACTTTCATGTAATACACATTGTGCCATACTGGGGGAGTGAAAGTAGTGCATTTTATTGCTTGTAAATACAGCAAGTGTTTCACAGGTGACTGTTTTGAAAATATGATAAGGTTGTTTTTCTATGTAAAACACGAAGTACAGGGTTGCTTGACTAGGCTGCTCAGAGTTTATGTGGAACCTCATACGAGTATTGAGGAGGATACGTCCTGAAAAATTAGTGTTCAGGGAATTTTTTTATCTATATGGAAAAATACAGACTTAAAGGCTTGGGTTCTGCATGAATTGGTCTGTACTGAGACGATAGGAGTGACTAGAGGGTAAAAGTAGAGAAAAAGCAATATAGTCTTGCTGGTGTGGTGGTTTGGGTAGAGGGACCCTGAGTGTATTATGCTCTTGCAGCTCAGAAAGCTGAAATGAACTTTCAGGTAATCCTGTGGACTCAGAGTATAGAAGTCACATGATGGAGTTCAGCCACAAATCTTCAGACTTAAACAAAACATATTTTTCAAGTTTATTAAAGGTTTCCTTGCTCTTTCAATGTAAGAGGAGCTCTGAGCAAACCATGGTCTAGCTAAAATTGGTATACAGAATCTGGATCAATAATTATGTGCTTGAATTCAGGACCTGACTTGCAACACTTGATAGTTTAGAAGAATTGGGAAAGATTTGGAGAGAGCTTATTATGAGGGATTGATGTGCAGGGAATGGTGCAAAATGAAAGACTCACCTCATTGCCACTGAGCAGCAGTGCCTTCCAAAGCTCAGTAGCTGTATCCCAGCTCTGAATCCCAGTCTTTATCCTGAGGCCTTTCAGGCTTAGACTTGGCAAAGTGTTAGCAATCAGTGATACTGCTTGATGAAAGTGTAATTTTTTTTTTTCTTAGGTCTTCTTAGGTGCTCATTCTGCTCTTCTGGGGCTTTACTAATGTGTGCAGTATATTAGCAGTCAAGTGTCCTTGGCAGTAATAGTCAGGCTTTTCTGTATGAGAAAACAAAGTTTCTGAAGTTACTTTGCAACCCAACATCCTCAAAACTGTGTTAAGGAACTGGCTTGATGTTTTATCAGTGAAATGATAGTAATTAACTTTTTCACAGACTCACAGAATATTCTGAGTTGGAAGAGACCCACAAGGATCATCAAGTCCAGCTCTTAAGTGAATGGTCCATACAGGAATTGAACCCGTGGACCTTGGCAATGTATTTTTGTTTTGTTAGATTGCATTAATATCAGAGCAGTCAATAAAAGTTTCAAAAAACACCTTGAAAAGAATCTTAGCTAAAGTAAAACAGATATTAGGAATAATTTGGTTATAAAGTGGATTTCCAGCTTCCATGGTGAAGTCTAGGCTATTCTGATCAATATATCTGGTCTCTAAGTTCCTGCCCACCTTTATTTTGCTCTGTCAATAAGATAAGACTAAGCCATGTTAAACTTGGACCTCTTTGGGACAATTATATTCCTGACGCAGGCTCATCAAGCCAGTTGCACTGACAAGAGAGGAAAACCTGGATTTTCTTTCTGCCGATGAACTTAATCCCTGGACACACTGTTATTTGCGTTACAGAAAAAGCAAAAGGTCACTGACTTTAACACCCTAGAACTCGTGTCTGATGGTGATGAAAGATGAAGTTTTACAAGTTAGATATGCCTGTCATTTAGACTTGTTCAACTGTCTTTGGTCCAACTTCTTTCCTCACGTTTTATCTCAGCTCATACCCGAACCCAGCAGTCAAAAACTGCTGAACCTGGGCAGTGTGCACGGGGCACTTTGGTGGAGATCCCTGGTCCCTGAGATTCCCTTCTCTCCAGGAGACCATCACCACCACATCTGTGACCTGCAGTGTTTGATTTCCAGTGTGCACTTTTTGTCATCAGCAGAGAAGTTCTTTTGCTGTGTTAGTTAATGCTAATTTAGCTGACATGTGGTTTTGATTTTTGAAAACTGAAAATAAGCCTTTAGGCTGTTAATAGACATTTTTACAAACAGAAGAACAGACAGGCATGATTTTTAGCTGAGAGGAATTACAGTGTAGTTTTAGAGGAGAATATTAGAAGGACATGATTTCGCAAATGTATCGCACAACAATACACTAATTCTTTGTATGTCTCCAGAGGCCTCAGCCCAAAGGTAGCTGAAATTCTACACCATAATTGCATTCTTTCAAAATTGCAGCTATAAGAGACGGTAGTTGTTTCCAGAGCAATGCTAAAAATGGGATGTGCATTTTTCTGTACATACGTTGCATATGTTAGCATTCAGTCATAGATTACTTCATTAACCTTTGCTCTTCAGAAGCCTTGGAAAGGAAAAATACTTGAAGGAAAAATAGATTGGGGGGAGCAAGCCGACAGGATTTCATGAAAGGTCAAAATCTAGCAAGTTAACTCTCCCTGCCCCCTGCTTGACTGAACAGCTTCTGCTTCATGTCTCTACAAAGAAACAAATAGGTCTTGCAGGTGCTGCAGAAGCAGAGATTGTTTCAGTGCTTATTCCTCATGTTTGTTTGCATGTATAGCGCTCTTGCATGATTTGCTTCCTCAGACTTTTTCTTGTTCTTGAGTGGAAGCTATAGTAACAACTGAAAAAGAAACAACCCAAACCAAATATTCAGATAAATGCATTTTTTTGTCTGCTGTTCTGTTTTAAAGAAACAGAACAAGAGTTACCTGAGTAACTTGAGCCTGAGATGCCTTTAGCATTGATAGCTCATCAATACACCTGCTTTTGATTTAGCTGTAGCTGTTTTTTTTCTTTTATTTATTTCTATTATGTATTTTCGGTGTCCACATGGTGACAATAATATACAGAATGCAGCTAAACTCACTCTGTATTCTGGATTCAATTTTAAAAGTGACTTTTCATGGCCAAGTTATAAGCCCTTGAAATATGGGATCATAATAGAAACGCTGACAGTATCTTAACAGTGTCTGCAGTAGTGGGTGTTTCTCTACTATAAACAAATGGTGTTACTGGGCTCTTTTTTTCACTCTCCCTGCTTTCTGTCAAAGGTGATTTTATCATTCATTAGCTTCAAAACCATCATCTTTTTTTGCCTAACCTGCGACAGAGTTTGTTTGTTTTGTTTTGTTTTCCTCTTTGAATCTGGAGTGAAACAGGACAGACAGGGAAAATTTATGTTGTGGCTTATCCAGGAGACTTCCCTGCTGTCTGATGCTATTATGTACTTATGTTCAGTAAGTGTGTAAATAAACACTTTCAATCTAAGCCTTGAAGGAGACAATCTTGAAAGAAAGTGTCATGACAGTGTAATTAAAAGGATGGTCATTTTAAGATGCTATATATCTAGCATGTTGTATTGACAGAAATTAAGCCTTTTTCCATAAAACACCAAGAAAACCCCCTGTAAGTTTTTTTAACTGATACCCAGGGAAATACTTAGCTATTATATTACTTTAAAACTCCTCTATAAAACTCATATTCTGGACTGCAGTTGCATGGAGAAATGAAGGTGGAAGGAGCATGTCCTCTCCCCTTTGGGTGATAATGTTGGGGCTGCCCATAGGCTTCTCTAGGAAAACTGCTGGTACAGAGCAGTAAAAGGACCGAGGTGAGACAGAAGCAATGATGTGCAGACAGGGGTGGTGCTTCCTCCTTTGTCCCTTCTCCTGACTGTCCCAACAGGGTGGAAGCAACCCTGACTAACTGCAGGATGTTGCATAGCTTCCTGTAAATACTGTTTTAATTGAAGTGTGTCTGGATTTCCATGTGTGCTAAGTAGTATTTTCTCTTAGAAATCCTACCACAGACTATTATTAACTGGCAGCAGTTGTGGATTCCTCATCTTCAGCTATTTCCTTTAGCTAAAAAATGCAGAACCGTGCTGCCCTGAAAGGTTATTTAGCAAGAGTTTTAATGAAATAATAGAAATGTTGCACTCTAGTGATTTCCCCCATGCAGGGAAATGTCACAGTCCATTGGTCTTTCTCAGAAACATTACATGAGACTACACCTATTTTCATTACTCTGCTCAAGTACAATATTGTTAAGTAAATATTTGCACAAAAATGTGGCCATCCTAAGGTGTGAGCTGTCCTGCAAGGTAAATAATTAAAGCATGTGCTTTCTCTAGTAGCAGAAACCAGTGCTTGATACAGGTTTGATCATTTCACATGTCTCTTTGGTAATCCATAACTGTCTTCTGCAATTATTTTCATCATCCAGCCAAGCAAAGATAAAAGGTAGAACATGCCTCTTTCGCCTGCTCCCAGGGAAACTCCATTATCCTTCAGGGGTCACGTGGCCACGAAAAAGCCAATCTGAGTGGGAAGAGGCAGCCCACAAGGACGAGCTCAGTATGAGCAGAAAATGAAGTTGTTACCAGACAGCAAACTGCAGCCCTCGGTTCTTATGAATATTTGAATGAGTAACTAAAAACAGCTCAGTGGACTCTAAGCAACTGTGACAGCTGAAACTGCCTGGGAAACTAGCAGTCTACAAGGACCATGATGAAAAGATCAGCAGTCACATTTCCACCTACGCCAGCAAAAGTATATTGTAAAACATGAGCAGGTTCTTAGTCCACAAATATTGTTTAGAAAGAAAAAACTCTTTTCCCCCTATGAATTTTCATAAGCAAGGTATGTACTGAATCTGTCAAGAAATTTTGAATTCATTAAAGTCCAATGATTTCCAACAACCTACTGAAGGCAAGAGAATAACCACGTTTTTTAGACATTGAAATATTGATGTTGCTGTTGCTTATACTTTTAGAAAATTTGCCCTAGTGAATCTTTCATTAATATTTTTCAGCTAGTTCCACGTGGCAAGAAAGATGATGAGAACAGTTTCCCTGAAGCTAAAATGTTCTGAATAATCTGCACAAAAAAAAAAGGGAGTGAAAGAACCATAATAAGCAAACTAATGAAAGAGTGGGCTTATTTTACATCATTTCTAAAAAGAACAAAGCAACTACATCTCTTAAAAAAAAAAGCCTCTTACACTGAAGTGCAATTTTCTGACATCAATTTTTTTAATTTTTTCTTTTTTTGTTCTCATGAATGTTATAAAGCTGTTTAAAGATGTATTTGGTATGACCTTCCGGATTATATAGACCACGGTTAATGTGTCCTCTGCTGTGTAACTACCCAGTGTTCATAACATGGATATTCCTCGCTCAGTTGTTTTCATTGGGACTGCTTGCACAGGAGGAGGCTGCAGAATTGGCTTGGTACAGTCTTTAACATGTTGGCTTTATAGTAAAACTGTGAGGGTGACATCTTCCTCACATTTTTTATCACTATTGCAAGTTTACACTATAAATCTGACTTATGAACCAGATGAATTGTTCAGATAAAATGTAACTGGCTTGCTGTAAACGAGCAACAAAGAAAGAAGTATGCTTTTAAAATAGTAAGATGAAGAGCCTCTTTAACAAGAACTGCACTTACATTTGTCAAATGGCACTTCATTCTGGCACTTGTGCCATTTGGTAGCAGGGACCTTGGTTTCAGTGTAGCATCTGCAGTGCTGGAATGGAGTACTTTGAAAAATTGTGCAGTTCCCACCAAAGGAGATCTGTCTAACCTGTTCTTAAAGGTTCATCAAGAATGATGGTGGAATAATTGATCCTGTAATAGTAAAGCACAGTGACTGACTGGCAGCCCTCTTGAACTCCTGCCCAGACCTCTCTTCTATGAGCTCAGGATTTAGAGATCCACAGTTGAGTCATGTTTGTTAAGGGAGTGATGTCAGAGCAAACTGGAAGGCTTAGGTCTGATTCCACCTATTCTGTTCATACTATCAAGTAAACATTGAAGTTTCCCAGAAAATGTGGAATAAATCAAAACTCAGGCTGAGTTAGCTACAGAACTGAATTACAAATTCTTTGCTCATTTCTGTTTCAACTCCTGCATCTGTTATGATTTTTTTGTATTTGATTTTTTTTTCATTTGATCTCTTTATTTTGATTATATCACAAGAATTTTACCTGATTATGATTAACTGGTGGGATTTATTTTGCATTTTGACATAGTTATTTAGTTTTGTTCTATATTGCATACAGAAGGTCTTGAAACTTACTATCTTTTTTCCTGTGCCTTATGTTATTAGTAATATTTTACTCTTGCATATCTGATGAAAGATATTGTGGACAAGAGATGATGACTTTAAAATAAAGAAAAAGGGGGTGGGGTGGAAATGGCAGGGAAAATAAGAGGGATGTCTATTGAAATCTAGAGACTATGCCACTATTTGGGCCCATAGCACAGCAAGGGTGTGAAAGCCACTTTCTTGATTCCCAAGACTTTTGGATAAATACAGAAAGATGCTGTGCTTTGCTCCTCTGCTCACATCTTGGTTTTTGACTGGTTTCTTGGATGATTTCAAGGGTTTGTGGTTTTGGCTATACCTTTATAAACCAAAGTTTTACTAAACACCACAGGCAGTAGGCTCAAGGAGATCTGGAATGAACAATATTTCCCTAGAAAGACCTGTTTGGAATGCAAAAATATCTGGAAAAGGAACAGGTCAAACTGTTCCTGTGAAGGATGTCAGTGGTTCCTGTCTGTACTTGTCCTAGGTTCACAATTCCATGGGGAATGTTACAAGGAAATGCAGTTTATCCTCAGGAGCTGAGGGATTGGAAAGCTCTGGCTCAGTGTGGAGGCAGGAGATGCCAATGGGCATCCTAAATACCTGATGTCCCCAGTGAAGGACAGGGCAAAGACAGAAGTGTAATGCTCATTTCCCAAGGATGTTCCCTGCCTTCTGCTTCCCACTACAGCCAGGAAGTCTGAGTCAGCAGCTCAGGGCTGGCAGCCACCAGCCAGGGCTACTGTGGTTTGAGTAACACTTTTTATTCCATGCTACTGACTTGTTGGTGACTCCCCTTGACTGGAGGGGGAGGATCAACAGGGTCCAGAGTCAGCTCTACCTCTGAGTTTAAATGTGTGTCATGGTGCAAAGAATAGGTCCAGCTAAAATCCATATCACTGGGCAGGAAGAAAATACCTTTGGGAGTTGTGTGACTGACACGCTGTGGATGTGAGAGCTGAAGGAGCTGGAATGCTTTGTGACTGTGCTGGCCCATATGCATAGCAGCAGCTGAGTCCCAATTTCATGGCCTAATTTGCTAGTGTCATCTTCTGTTTAAAGAGGTACAAACTGTCTTGCCTGTTCATATTACTCTCATACTTGGATCTTTTTCACAGCTGAGCACAATGAAGAGTTAAGATTCAGGTAGTGGCAAGTCCCAGGCAAAGGGATTTCCTTATGTGGCTGCCACTTAATGTTCTCAAGTCCTTGAGTTCTTTCTATTCTCCCTACTTTTGATTTTAGTATGATAAATAAAGTAATTGCTGGTGTGCCTTGCAATTAGTATCTATTAAGTCTCTGGAAACAGAGCCAATAAAAAGTGATCAGATTGTTCAGGGGATCCCCAGTTTATTTTGTTGTGTAAAGCAATAATTTTCATCACATAACAGACAAGGCCATTTTCTTTTTAGGTTTCCTAGGTAGGAATTTAATTTTTAAAACAATTATTATTTATTATTTCTCATTCAACATGCATTTACGTAATGCAAATGCACACGCTCTGAAAGCAGAATGGTTTCTAGCATTGCCATTCTCTCTGGGCCTGTAAACAACTCACCTGGCTGTCAATCTTCCCTTCTCCAGAAGCACTGTATGAAGACTAATGGCCTAATCTTATACCTTGAATGGATCTGAACAAAAACAACCCCAAACCCATTGTAGCTCTCTTGATTTTTCCAAAATTCATCCCTTCTCCAAACCTGGAAAAATCAAGCTCTCTAAAAAAACCATGAGTCCTTTGTTGTAATGATGATAAAACTCAAGACCACCAGGTATCACTGTTGCACCTTTATGTAGAGATTCTTCACCTTAATGCAGATCATGCAGTTAATCAACTCTGGATCATTTCTTCTACTAATATTTGTGTCACTGTCTCCACGGAGGACTCTGACCCTAAAGAGACTGTTTTTGTGAGTCACATCCACTGTATCAGCTTTGACCCAAGTTTAAAAAGCTCTTTAAAAAATTAGGGAAGATATATATCTTCCTGCTTTTTATCTGCTTATCTTCTTTCAGCACCTCTTTTCCTTTAACTGTACCCACCCAAGCACTGCAGGTGTGAGCATGGATGGCTTCATGTGTGCTTTGGTGGATGAAGGCTGGAAGGAAACACCATCAAAGGCTCCATCCACTTGCAGGTACCCTGTGAGATGAGGAGATGCAGACTAGGAGTTTGTTGTGATGTGCAGTGAAGATGAGCTCTGTAGGGGAGCTGTGGGGGTACCAAATGCTTTCTTGCCTTCTTGTTCAGGCATATGAAAGGAGCTTTTCCTTCAGTGTTGCTGAGATTGTGTGAAACGTTGTAGGTGCTAAAGCTTTCCTGAATTTCTTGTAAGGCAGAAGTGCACTGAGTACACAGCTAAATGTTTGCCACAAATAAGAAAGTGTTTGAAGCAGTTTGTTTTGTTGTTTTGTTTTCTAGCATTTTGGACAGCAAAGGAAGTTCTTTAATCTTGGTGCTCTCTCGCTCTCACCTCTCTGTTACTGTTATTCAGTTTCCCACCAGGAGGTTGCAGGCAATGTTGATCAGAGGCTGTGGCTTCACGAGTTGCAGCAGCAACAATAAATTGGTCCTTAAAAATAGTTTTTCTTTCTGTTTCATGTTTTTTTTTTTTTTTTGGGGGGGGGGGGAGGGAAAGAACTCCTAGCTTTGTTTTTTTCCTTCCCCAGCAAATGAATACACCAGACTGAAACCAGTCACTATGCACAGAGATAGCTGAGCCTGCACCTAACAAGAGAGTGGCTTCCATGAGTGACTTTCATTTAACCATGAAAGGAAAGCACCACTCCTGAGATCTCGGTGTCTTTCTGTAGCATTCTGCTTCAGAAGGGTCTGTTTGGGCTCACATTAGCGACCTCTTCACCTACAAAGGAAAAATAAGGATTTGTATCCTGCTCTCCACTGGAAACATGTCAGCGCTTATCACTGACTCTGGAAGTCATTTCCTCTGAGATTTTCTTGGTTTTGTACACAAAAAGCAAGACCTGAGAAGTGTTTCATTGCTGCTTCCCCACCCTCTCAGGCACCCTGCACAGTAGGAGACAATAGCCTATTTCCTTTTGCTATTCTCCCACTAGATTCTCAGACTTCTTTTTTATTATTATTTTTATAGCCAACAATTGGAAGCTTTTATTTTATCTCCGTGGTTCTTCACATACAGTGGGGTCTTTTCTGCTTTCATGATTCAATGATATACTTGCCAATTTACAATACTTGATTATTTTTTCAGTACATAATGGATTGAGGGGAGAGTTCCTATATTCTTGCTTTTAATTTTTGTTTGAGGTAGTTCTTTAAGACAAAAATAAAATGGATTCTTCGAATGACTGGGGAAATGAAATTACTGACTTTCATAGAAGTCACTAATGCAGTGTGATTCTAATTAAATGATGTAATAAGACACTTATAAATCTAAACAATTTGCTCTTGACAGAATTTTATTTTTTTTTTTTTTTTAGGATTTTCAAACAAAACAGCCAGCAAAAGTACTTTTTTAACTCTTCTATATCTATAAGGATTTTAAAATAAAGGCCTTTTTCCAAGGATGTTCTTTGCAGACTTTTAAACACCTGTTCCAAATCCCCTGGGTCTTAATTGCAACAGCCTTTGTAGACATTAAAAATAAACTGTGCACAATATAAACCCCAGACACGTTCTGTGGAAAACTCTGATATGATTAAAATTCTCAAGGAAATTTTGGATCTATAATACCTTCTGAGTTTTAAAGGGAATCTGATTTGTCCATTTGAAAAGGAAATTAGGTCAGTGTCTTGAATGGCAGCTTTCTGGAACACTGAAAATATATTCTTTATTATTTGGAATGTGAATGTATGGCATTCAAGGCCCTTTCATTTTTTTCTTCTCCACTGAAACTATTGCATGACAGTGTTACTGAAGACATTTGGGAGGAGAAATTATTCCATGAGAAGCTGTGTAGCAATGGAAAGCGAATAACCTGAGGCAAAACAAGAAAGAAACCGGAACAAGTTCAGGTCAGGGATTATTACTTGGGGAATTAACAGCCGAGAGCAGCAAGGCAGTAGTAAGGTGAAAGCAGGCTAAATACTTAAGAGCTGCAGTCAGACCATACAAAGAGACTTGTAGAAACATGGCAGTCCTGGCATGTTAATCAGGTTTTTGCCAGGAGTGATGGAAGAGCTTGCATAGGAGCGGTAGAGAAATTTATACTTTATACTATGTATAAAAAAAAAAATAAAAAAATCAGGATTAACATTTGGCTTAAAAACTGATCCAGTTAAACTTGTGTAGATCCTTAATGTCAGTGTGTTAAAATATCTTGACTTGTTCTGGCAAACAAACCCAAGCTCGTTTCAATCCTGTTTAAGTACATCTATGTTTACACAAGTTAACTAGTCTTAAGATTCTGGGCTAAATGGATGCAATCCTGCTAGTAACACTGTATTGTGTGAATACTGTAGGTCTGCCAACTTCAGTTCTAGAAAGTAACCCTGATGATTTAAACTTCTCCTTTACCTGACACTCAGATGTGCCTATGTTGACCTGTTGAGCTTAGGAACATGATGTTGCAAGGTGTTCAATTTGTCTGTTCTTTGCCCTCTCTTCTCTCAAAGCTGTGGAAAGCTAACATCAGGTGGCCTTCCTTGGCATGCTTTTGTGTAGGAGGCAAAGGGGCAAAAACAATCAGAATTTATGTAGCAAAGAGATGTGCTTTCTACTGGTGCTAGTAACATCCAGCCATTCCTCTTGTCTTGGTCACATCACATATTCAGAATTGTAAGAATGAAACATTGTGCTCCTCTTTCTCATCTTTTAGTTGTAATAAGAGTAGGTTCCTTCTTCCTTCAGAAGAACAAATTTAACTAGTGCCTTTATATATATATCAAAACCCAGAGACCTTCAAGTGTCAAGGTTTAAGGGGTTTAGAATCTGGACTGTGAGCAGTTCACCCCAGATGTCATGTCCTCAGCTGTGCAGTGTGTGGCACACTGGAACTTCATGCTGTGAGCAGTAACACAAGTAAAGCAGATATTTATATCTGCCATGAAAGGGACATGATGTGGTCAGTGAACCAAAGGGAGAAATTCTGTCTGTACAGTCTGTGCCCATCTGCAAGGACTGCCATTCTTGATCAAAGAGCTGAATTTTCTCCCTTCAAAGATTTTCTCGTGTTATAAATAGGCATACTTTCTTTTATGTAAAAGAAGGCAAGCCAAAACAAGACATCCTGATTTGCAAATTTTAATAGTGTCAATATTAGAAAAAAATCAGGCAAGCAAGCTAACTTGTGACTGAAGAGTGATCCAGCACTCTGTATGCACAGCTCAGTATTATTTATCCAGTATTTGAATCTAATCTTCAATGTCTTTCTTTTAAGTGTGGATTTCCTATGTGCACCTATGGAACTGCTATTTATCATGTTTTTACTCCTTCAGCTCTACTACCTTGTGAATACAAATTGCAGCTTTTGAAATTGTTCCCTTTTTATCATTTGTTCAGTGATTTATTTCTAACGAAGATTGCAGATCAGATGTCCTGTCTTTGAATGTTAGTTTTCCATGGGAAGAATGATGGTGTGCAAATGACATCAGATTTAATTCCAAGTATTCTCACAGCGACTTAAGCTTTCAGCAGCACTGCTGAGTACCTGCTGAAGCAGTGCTAAGCTTTGTACGTGTAATGGGAAGCCATCAAGCAGCTTGTTACAAGATGTTTGTTTGCACTCCACTTTAAGCAGCTGTAGATAAACATCTTGCAACAAGACCATGTTTTTGTCTGTAATTCAGGAAGGAAGAGAAGGAGGGATTCAAGCTGTTTTCTTCAGGCAGCTTTTACGGTACAATCTGCCTAAGGTGGTGCACTGCTCTAGGAACAGACCAGCGTGCTCCTTGTTTCTCGCAACTCAGTCACTTTCAGAAACCCCAAAAACTCCTCACCTTGTTCTGGGAAAGAGTAAAACACTTCTTTATTTCTTGAATCAAGATGCTCTTTTGTGTAACCTGAATCGATATTAAGGGAGAAGATGACTCCAAGCCCCTCCTGTTGCCAAGTCTTTACCAAGCCTCATTTGTGTCTACTTTCAGGGCAGAGTTCTTGGCAACCAGCCCTATCCACTTTCTTCTTCCTCCTGCTGCTAGTCTAAAACCCAAACACAACGGAGACAGATCACATTTGTCTTATCTTTTTGTCACTTTTAGCTCACATTGGATTTCTGCTTTGCCAGCACTGAAAAAATTTAAGACCTGGTAATTCAGCCGTGATTAGCACTAGGTATAACTTATACCATGATGCTCATTCCCTTTGCTTTTCACTCACCTCCTATCCCCAGGGTAAGCAAAGTGACATTCACGGAAAAAGAAAAGTTAGGTCAAAACTACTCAATTTTCCACCAGGGCTAAACTCGGCTGCACAAGTCCTGAAGGACGGGTGTCTACTTTCTAGAAAACAAATGATATATTGATTTCCTATTAAAAGAAAGCACTAACAGGAACTTTGAAAACAAAAGCCTTCTTTCAGCAGAGCATTTAAATACGGGACTGCTTAAACTGTGCGCAGTCTTAAGTGCTCTGTTGGAACAGCTCTTCAGTGCTTGTCTTTGAATCCCTGTGCCAGCCTTGCCCTGGCCCTCACCTGGGCTTTGCCCTGTGCTCGGAGGTGCTCGGGGGTCACCTGTCACACCAGTAACATGTATTTTGCATCCCTGAGCAGACTGCTGAGATTTTGAATTTCTGAAGAGTGTCAGAGTCCACTGAGGGTTTTCTTTCCTTTCTCTCTTTTTTTTTTCCCCCCTTCTTCTCTCCCAGTCACATACAGTGTGAACTTCAAGATTCATTTCAAGTCTTCCTCCATTTTGTGAGGACAGGGAAGAGGTTAAGCAAGATACTTTCTTTTTTAAAGCCAATTTTACTTCTCCTTTTTCTACTATTAACTGCTTATATGTATTGCAATGCTCATTTCCCCCAAATCCCAACCAAAATATTTCCTGGATAAAGGCAAAAATGAGTAATGCATTTTAGGATTTTTAATTACTTTCTCAGATGAGGAGCAGCAGCTGTGGTGCTATTAATAATAATGTGCTTTCCCACTGAGATGGATATTTATATCTTGCTGTATGGTTAGACTACTCAAACCTTTGTGCAGGTACAGTGGTTACTGCTAATGTAATGGATGATAATTTAATTGCTGTATGTCCTGGAACACAAAACAGGTGGCTTCCCTCTCTTAATTTTTTTTCATTTGCTATACTAGCACTGTTTTCTCGCAGAATTGGTCCAGCTCACAATATCATTTCCCAAGTGACCTTGCCCCCTGTGTTTCTCTCAGGTGACCCCTGCTGTGAATGCCTCTCCCTCTCCATTTGAGATGAGGGGCTGGTTCTGAGCAGGAGCTGTTCCTTCTTGCCCTGGAATGGAAGAGTGACATTCTCATATAGTGACTCATGGAGAAAATATCTTTCAAGTACAGGAAATGAGGAGACAAAATATCAATCTTTTCCAATCATATTTGTCAAGAGCTCTATGAATGAGAGGGAGATGATAAACTTTCAGGTATTTCTAATTTGAAAAATACCTGTAGGACTTGCTCCAAGCAGATTGATTTTTTTCCTTTACTTAAGGTTCTCAGGAAGCTATAAAACACAGCAAAGTGATGGCAACAAGATCCCACCAGTTTCTTAAATAGATGAAAGGATGCTTCAAAGTCTATTTGTTTAGTCAGTCTCTTTTCATCTTTGTTAATTGCTGAGGAGGATGAAGTAGCATTAGTATGCACAGCTTGTGAATTATAATCTTTAAAAGCAATCTTTTTTTAAGCATAGGTGTTACCCTTAATTCTGCTTTCTCACAAGTGCAGCACGTGTGTTTACTGACATACTTAAAAATTTATTTCCATAATAAAAAAAAAAAGACAAGGTAAATGAATAGGTTTGGAAACTGTTTTATTAACTGAGGGGTCCTATTTTCAGACATTGATGTCCCTTTTTTTGTTTGTCTATTTTAATAAAATACATAATATTGTCAATTGGGAATGGTATTACAGTTCATGTAATAGGGCATTTGGAAACAATTTTAGTATTAAGTTGTCCAATTTTTGTAGTACCTTGTGCTCTACTATATGCAGGAACACTTGAAAAAGCTGTCTTTAGTAATAGAATGCAAATTTTGAGTTTCACATGGATATCTAAGAGATCTTGTTTCTGATCCTCCAAGTCTACTCATGGTAATCCTAATCTTTTAGGTAATCCTAATCACCAATTGAGAGTGGGAGGAAAACTTTCAACTTTGGGCATATTTTTTTTGTTCTTGGGGATGTGCTGGTGGAAATGACGGGGAATGATTAATTTGTAAAAAAAATATTCATTTTTAGGATCTGAGTCATATAAAATTAAGCAGGCATTTTAAAAAGTAATTTCTATAGTAGTTCGAGAAACAGTTTAATAAAAGTACTTTTATTGAAGTTATGTAGCATAACCATGGCAAAGAGTGTCTTGATGATCTGGCAGAATGCAGACTGCCACCAGAATTACCTACCTTTGCCAGTGAGTTGTTTCCCTTTCATGTACCACAGGCAGACCAAGAATGTGAAAAAAAATAAAAATATATATATATAGCAGAATGTGATACATGGCTGCATCACAGTATGTTACCTAAGAGCATGATATCTATTCAGTACAAATTCTTATAATATTATTTCTGGTGTCTACATGAAAAACAGTTTGTGAAGTCAGGCTTGGTCATCTTCAGCAATTGGAATACCATGTAGCAGGTGACTAGTTTATCATTGCATTGTTTTTGAAGTCACTCAATATCAGATATACTAGTAAAAAAAATTGGTTTGAAATTTGCAGTTGGAAATTTGTCAGAATTGGCTTCTTAGAAGTTGTGTTTGACACGTGCATTTCCATTCCATAGAATTTATCTAGCCGGAGTACAGCTCAGAATGAGCTTGTTAATGGCTCAGTGTGCAGTGTGCTCTCCCCACAGCAGACAGCTTGGAAGCAGTCAGGGTGGCATTACCAGTGCAGAGATAATCCTAAAAAAAAATAAAATATGGAGGGGAAGAATGAACCTGATTGTTGCTATCACTTAACCAAAACCTGCCTGGAGCTGTAACGTTCTGCATGTGTCAAGGGCATATCATTTTGGCTCTCGTACAAATAACATCTAAAACAGCAGAAAAGTGTGGGGAGGGCAGGATTGTGTTCTTTGGTAAGCTGTTTTTTGGCTTTGAGTGCTTTCCAATTTTTTTTTTAATATCAATTAACTGTTGGTAGGTAGATTAGCAGGCATGTGGGATTCTTCTCCAACAGGGCTGTAGTAGCTTTTTTCCCCTCTGTACCTAAAAAATCATATTATTGTGCCCAGGTCTTTTCATCTGGTGGCCCCTCAAGAACTCTTAAAAATGCCTCTTTCCACCTTCCTTTAAACAGTGTCTGCCTTCCCAGGTTTTCTGCTGCATACAGAAGATCCAGCTTATAAAGACATAGAGCCCAGCGACTATAAAGGAGCTCCCTCTGTCAGTTTGTCATGCTTTAAAGGATTGTGGGCACCCTGAAGGGAAGATTAGTGGAAGATTGTCCAAATTGTCAAGGTTCTGAATTCTTTTTTAGCAACCATTTTCTTGTGTCTGCTCAGAAAAGAAAAAAGAAACGTCTGTTTTTGTGGTAAGGTGGTGAACGGGCAGGAATGGTGACATTCCCGCTGTTTAAGACGCTGAGCACAGGCTATGTGGAGCCCAGTTTCTCAGTTCCAGACCTAAGTATCTGGCCCAGCCCACTGATATCTAAAGCATGAACTTTGAGTATTTTGTACTTTGTACTTGCCCAGAACCCAAAATCAAGGAACCCATATATTCAATGTAATCTTCTTTCACAGTGCCGTCTGCTCTAGTTTTAATAAAATACACTACACATCTCTTTGTCTTCTGTTGGAGACACCTTATATTGTACTCCTGCTGTGAGTTGTTTTCTCTTTCTTTGTATTCCAAATTAATGTCTGGCCAGTTTCTCTTGCCCTCACTGTTGTCTCATTCCTCCCCTGCTGCAGTGATGCTCTGGGGCACCAAAGTGGAAAGTTCCGCCTGATTAAACTTAGTAACTGGTCAGATACAAAGGGAAAGGGCCAGGATTACTGTTTCCCTTTATTAGGAGGCAGCTCCACTGATGGCTCCTTGGGCTTTCAGGGGAACTTGGAGGGTTGGTTGCAGGCCTCTGTGCACTATAAGCACAAAAGCTGTAGTTAGCAGCAAGCTCTGTCTCTGGAGGAAACGGCAGTAAGGTTTACTCGCTGGTGACTTGATTTGGTGCTCACTGACTAAGTGGCTGCAGCTTGTTATCATTCCTCTGCACTGTGTGGCTCTTCTTGCCACCACTAGCACACGTTTCTGGCTAACTTGCAGTTTGCAGTGATGGATGGGTGAGGAGGAAGGGCAGGGCTGCTGTGTCCAGGTATTTCTATGCTTGTGCGGTATAGCCCATTTATATTAGGCTTGACCCTTCCAGAGAGCACTGGTCTCACTGTCACACACTGCACACATGCTCAACACATGTACTATGAATGCAGTGCTTTTGGGACAAGTCAGATCACTCTGTTCCCATGAATCATCTGTCTGACACTGTAAATCCACCACTCCTGGACAGGCTCAGGTGTACTGTGTGGGCTGTGTGTGGTTGGTCTGTCTGTACACTGGAGAGCTGGCTGAGCTTTCCAGCTCTGTGGCAGTCCCTTGTGCATGCCAGATGTCCAAAAGTCCCAACCAAATGTCAAACTCTCAGATTTTGTTTGATCAAAATTTTCCCTTGGGAAAGCTGGCTCTGTGGCAGAGAGGTGATGTATCACTTGTGGCTGTGCTGGGGAGGGGTGATCTTTGGTGCACTTGTTTTGCAAACCTGAAGCACATAAAAGGAAGAACAAAGCTGCAAATTGTAGGAGTTCTATAGGAATCAATAATTTTAAAAGAATCGATCCTAGAAAAAAATATTTTAGGGCTGAATTGCAAGACATTATTGCAAGATATTATTTTGGTGGGCTTTTTTACACTACTGAAAACTCACTGTCCCAGGAAAAGTTCTCTGAGTTGACATCTTCTGAGCTTGTGCCCAGCACAGCTACTACACGTCCTACTGATGTTTTATTTCAAGCATCATTGCTTGTCACACTACAGACAACAGAGTGTAACCCACTTTATTACTCACCATTGTTGTGACAGGGTGGAAAGTTAGTGATGCATAAACCTGTCTTTGGCCACCTACATAAGTAGGAGTCCTTTTTGTCTCCCTGGTCCCTTGCCAGGATCAACAGGGAGAGCTTCACCTGCTGTCACATTTTAGCTATGGTCACACTTGCCCCGGAAAAACAGGTGTGAGCCTATTCCTACTCTAAACTGGAAGAAGTTCAGGTAAAATACACACCACTGGTATGTGTGATGCCTGGATGAAGTGAAAAAGTATTTGCAGTCGAAGAAACTTGGGCCAGCAGCTGAGCAGCCATGAGCCCTGCATTCACAGCCAAAAATAAAGTTCATGAGCCTTTTATATACTTCCAGCAGCTTCAGTATTTTCTCAGGTGCATTTAACTGTACAGCAGTCACTTTAATTTACACGGAGTAGAAATTTAGCCAAACAACCTCTTTTGTGCTTAATCTATTCAGGCTTTATTCCTACAGAAAGTTATCTGATTTTACTTTATGTACTTACTGCCTGAGGGAGATGGTACTTCTGGGAATGTATTTCTGGGTCACTGTGTATTGTAAGGATACACAGGATTAGAGAGATAACCAGCTACACATCTACTGTATCACTTGTTCCCATTTCAGCAGGTAATAAACAGTGTCACAAAACATAGCAATAGTCAATATACCTACTAAACCATCTGTTCAGGACTGCTCAAATGGAGTTGGTTAAGTAATTATCCCCCAGGGACTGTTTATATGTTGGAGTATCTGCATATCCTTTAGATCCTTAACCTTTAGACAGGTCCGCATAGCGATGCCTTGATTTATTTTCTTTGTGTGGTCTTGACCTTCTCCTGGCAAATTTAACATTACCTTCCTCAAGAATGTAGTTAATGCTAGAAAGGGATGACTGTATATGAATTTCTGTACTTTCCAACTACTGGTTTTGTATGTGAGTTTTTGTAATCCCTGCTATTAAGCTATCAAATTCAGCCCTAATAATCCTCTGAGGCTGGACAGGATTCACACAGTGTAAGAACTGAGGTCTAGTATAATACTACTCCACATATGCTGGCTTGCCTGCCTTTCCTCTCCATCTTCTATGCCACTGGCTTTCTTTCTGAAGTCATGAAAAGATGTAGAAATCATGGTCTTAGCAAATAAACTTTCTCATTAGGAGCCTGGACCCCCTCTATTTGAAAGAGAAGGAAGTCTTATTGATTGGAATAAGACACAGAAAAATAAAGTGGGTGTTTTTTTGATTGTTTCCTGTTAAATTAATACTGCAACTTCCAGTGGGTAAATTTAGCTGGGCTCACAGCATCCAAATGTCCTCCATTTCTAATGGAAATTCATCACATACTGCAGCTGCATTGGGTGGGCATAACGAAAAGTGACTTGTGAGACTGTGCTCCTGGCAGCCTCAGTAAAAGGATACTGTGGCTTGGGAGAGGCATGAAGAATGGGTTCGTTTCCCTGCTTTTGAAGTGCTGATCCCTTACAGTTCACAACTGAAGTGTACACCAGTGGGTGGGGTGGGAACACTTGCCCTGGTGATCAGTAGTGTTCCTGTTCTTTGGGTTAAGAAAGTGTTCCAATTCCTTCACTGGATGCTTCAGCTTTTCACTCAAGTAGTGAGGCAAAGGAAGGCTGTGCTGTCAGTAAGACAACTTGATAGGTCTTATCTCTGTGTGTTTGCAAATAAGTTAGAACTGTTTCATGTATATTTTAAATGAGCCCTTTGATTTATTTCTTAGGCTCTGAACTTGCTCTTTGTCTTCAACTTCTTAATCATGGTAAAGGTTCGATAGCCTTTAAAAACATATCTGTGGGCTGCTTAGAGAAACCGAATCAGTCATGACATCTGTAAAGTAGTCAGTGCTTTAATGGGCAATCCTTGATGCAAAACACTTTGTGCCTTTCAGGAAAGAACTAAATAACTATTTTTAAAAGGTATATAAAAGGAGAGGTTATAAAATGCCTGACGGTATGTTCTGAGGAATTTTCTAGTTCTGGGCCTGTGCTGCTGAAGACAAATCTGACTGAGGTCCTGGCCTGTAATGAATATGCCCCAGGGCAGCATGCTTTGCTCTTGGGAGATGCTTCTAACAATATTTGCCATGAAATGAAGGCTAATGATATTCTAGCCCCTACTCTTTTAAATGCACAGTAAGAGGCACAGCTCTCATGTTATCTGCTGGGGTCTACCATGGTTGTAGAAGACAACAGCCAACTTCTGTAATTTTTAAGATTTAAACATTTTCTAACTATAATAATGAGCTGCTGTTCATTCACAGGCTTGTTCAGGGAAATGGAGAGGGCTCAGCACTAGTAGTGATGGCAGCTAGCCCCATTGCTTGGTTCCTAGTTGCTGTTTAACAAAGAATATTTATATTCCCTAGAATGATGTTTTCTTCTGTTTAGTCCTTGCCTTGTATGCTGGGATAAAGATGACATAACTGTTGCGTTGTTGCATAGAAATAGGATTCTTCACAGGATTATAGTCTAAGAAGAAAGTGTATTTATTATGGCATCTTTTTCATCAGTAGATGTCACAGGAATGCACAAAGAAGGTCAACACCATTATCTGTTTTGCAGATGGAGGAATTGTCTCTGTAGTTACTGCAAACAGGGAAGCTGTCTCGCCATACAGACGTTGCCTGGAACCTGCTCTATAGCCCATAACTGAATTTGAACTTGCATGAGAATTTATTCTTTTATATTGCACCTTTGGAGCCCATTTGACCTTTTTAAGGGGTTATTTCTCCAACAGTAAATATGAAATATTATTACAGAGATCGCTGTGTCCTTTTTATTAATTAATTTTGATCTTTATTATTTGAAATGAGAGTTGTTTAATTATGCTCTTCAGATTTTCAAAATTGGCAGTATTTTCTACCAGTATCATAGTAGCCAGTGATCAGAAATAGTACTGCAGTGAGACCTATGTACGTCAGCCTTTTCTGAGTAATTTTCTTTCTCAACACAGACATTCACCTGGAAGAAATGTAAAAGATTAATTTTTCAGGTTTTTCTGAGCTCTAAACATCCAGCAACCTCAGTGGAGAAACTTTGTGGGGCAGGCAAACAATGGGAAATTGCACACCAGGCCACTGTCTGCCCATGAAGTCATGCTGAAACATGAGGCTGATATGCTTCAAGCAGCTGGAGTGTTTCAGCTTTCAGCTGGTGATTTTTACACGACTTAGCAAACTGATGGCTTGTTTAGGGTTGGCTTAAGACAAAGCAGTTTAAGTAAAGAGTTGGAGATGAGAAAGATTAAAAGTGCAATTGGATATAAATATGGGTGTCAGGGTTAATCATATTTAGCATTCAAAGGACAAGTTTTGGAAGGAAAATTAGCTGTCCTGCTTCAGGGTCCAACCTAATCTTTGTGCCAAAAGTGGGACTCCCCTGAGTAGCTGCATGGACTCACTTTTGCCTGGTTTACACTCCCTGTTCTTTAAAATCTGCATTTGACTTTGGGAGAAGAAAATAGGAATCAGGAGAACCATCTGTTTGTCTGTTCCTTTCTGATGCCATTTTCTTCCTTGTGCAAATGGGTGTGGAGGGGAGGGAAGGGAAGCTAAAATGCATGTAAAAGTAAAATACAGACTGTTAGTGGCTCTGGTCTTGGTCCTTGTAGCTTCATTCACCATCTGAAAAATGATATTTTTTTCCAGCTATAGTAAGCATAGCAGTGTGTTAATGCATCTCTTTCTGTACGTATCTGGGGAAGATATGTATCCCCTCTCTGGAGCAATAGCCAGAGTAAGGGAATCTCAAGGACTAACTCCTCACTCTTTGTGAGCAGGAGACAGAGTCAGGCAGAAGCAGGGAATAAATCCAGGAACTGACTCAGGGTTTCTGTGTTCTGGTATAGGATTCAAACCATGAATGATTTAAACTCACTAAGTTTGAATCTCAACCCAAGTCTCAGCAAATTTTATGCTGTATTTCTCTCTTGCACATTTAAGATAAACTATTAGTCTACAACAGCAAGATCTCTTCTGTCTGCTCCAAGCTACTGTAGGAGCCTTCACAGAGCTCATCCTTGGCAAAATGTCTCTGTTACTACCAGTGCTGTTTAGGTATCATGTTCCTGTTGCCTGCCTGTCTGCTGCCCCTTCACCCCAGGAATGACCTGAGAGCAACTTTGATTTTAATAGTAAATGTGAAAAAGCCTGTAAGGAGAGTTGGGTACTTTAGTGAGGAAAGTGCTGTGTAGATGCAGGAGACTGTTGCATCTAAAGGCTGGCAACTATTTCAAAAGGTTAGCAAGCAACTCCCACTCATGCTCACAGGGAGTCTGCCAGATTAGATATTTCTGTCCTGGCATATCTCTAAGATCATAATGATTTTTATTTAGCATTACTGTGGATGCCTTGAACATTTCTATGGGACTTCCACTGTCAATTCAGCATTAAAGTGCCATTAAAGCAAAGTGTTACTGTAAGAAGCAGTGTCTGCCAAACATTTCTCAGAAGAGCACAATGCTTTACAAGATGGGTAAGCGCTCACTCTTTTCCATTTTCATGTAAAAGTCAGCAATAAGTCTTTTTATTGATTGGACAAAACAATAGAGAAGAGACGTGTGAGAACTACTGGCAAGACTTCTTATGACAAGTGGCATAGATATTAATTTGCTGTTCATTGCACTGCAGCGTCCAAGATGAACTTTCACTGATATTCAGGAGAACATAATGTGATATTGCACAGGAATATAGGGCACTTCCTATATAAAATTGCCAGATAGTTCAGACTGAAATAGCGACTCCTGGCTATAAAACTATATTGCAAAACTCTTCTAACAACTTCTAAGTGAACTGCATTTGACATTTTTATGTAGCATTGATTATATCTTTATTCTAAACTCCGTTTTCAAAAGCAGCATTAACAGTGTGGTACAAGTTGCACTGGAAACTCAGGGGTTAGGCTCCTGTGTCACTTATGTGACTTCAGAAAGTTTTAGCTGAAAAGATCAAAATGACCAAAGAGGGCTCATGTTTCCCTAGGAATCTTCTGTATTCTGCATCACAGAACCTTATCCTGCAAAAGCAGTGTAATAAATCCTAAGATCATTTTACAGCCCTCCTCCACTCTGTGTAGAGGATTTACAGCAGAATTGGCCAACCGATAAAGACAGGGAAAAGTAAGCAATAACATCAGGGAGATCGTGAAATTGCCTGAATAAATAAATCCTGCTCTCTTAGTTTGCAATCCTGACTTTGCAAGCTTTGAGGTCTAGTGGTGTAACGCTTTCCGACCTTTCTCTGCACTGTTTTAAAATAAAAAACGGAATATCCCACTCCATAAGAATCCTGTGAAATATGTGACAAAAGCGCGGGCTGACAGCAAACAGGATGAGGAATTTTAATAAGGGGTGTTTAGATGGAAAAAAATTGGAGTTTGTTAAAATAATTTTCTTTCAGTAAGAGATAGGAAATTGTAAGATTTCTCAATGTGAGACTGGAAATCTGAGAGGGATAGCTGCACAGAGACCTCTGAATGACCCAAGTGAGATGCTCACCTTGCCTGGCGTTTAGAGCCGAGACTGCTCTGCCCAGTTCAGGCTGGGAGTTTGAACCCTGGATCTCCCTCATCCTAGCTTTTGGTTAATATTGTAAACTGTTCTTTCTCTTTTCTGTTAGAGAAAAAGTTTGAGAGGTCTCTGTTAAATCCGGTTGTGGGAAGGGAGTGTTTTGAAACCCTAGTTTTGTGAGACAGGAAATCCCTTTCCTCCCTACCTGTAAGTTCCTGATGGGCTTGCTCTCTGCTGAGCAGATACATTGTGAGGGTTGGAATGGGAATATCAGACAAAAGAGCCTCTCATGTTTTTGATAGCTCTGGAAACTTCATGTTTTCCACCCTAGGAAGAGTACTAAATAGGGTCTTTTCTCATGCCACTCCAGCATTCCCAAGGAAGATTCATGATTGGATTATATTCCCGGGCATTATAAATCAGAGCTAATGGCAGAGATAGGTTGATGGCTTGAAGTAAGTGGAAAAATAAATTGGTCAATGTGAAGGCCTAGGGCTGAGAAGACATAAATATAAAATTTACACCCCCCCACCCTACCCCCAAAGAAGGTGGCAGACTTAGACTTCTTAAAACATCACTTAATCAAACAAGAAAAGTCTGTTATACGATCTTTGCTCAAGTGATGGGAAAGTTGAAATCTGGGACAATACAAAACCAGTGTGAAGCTTTTGAAAAGCAAAATTTCTGTATTTCCTGAGAAATAGAGATATATGTAACATGAAACATTAGTTTTGAAAGAGCATTAGGCTTTTTCAGGGGAAACATCAGAAGACACAAAAATCTTTGTCAATATCAGATTAGAATGAAACATTAAAAAAAAGTTTATATTCAGTCTCATGGGGTTGGGCTGCAAGAGTTGAATGCCTCTATTTGGCCTTGATAATTGTTCTTTTATCCTTTGTACAGTGTTGGTATGTTTTCACCCAAAGCCTGCTGCCTGTGTCCCAGTCCTCTCAACTGCCAGCTACCCTGACTCAGTTCTCAGCTTTGTTCTCCTTTATGACTCAATCACAGACTGTAAAATCTCTGCTGAGGCTGTGATTCATCACCTGAATGCACTCCCTTTAAAATCAAGTATCTTTTTGTGATAGAGAAAAGATAAAAAGATGATTTTTCAAAGTAGTTCCAGAGGCATTTTTCAGTCTAGATACCCTTCCTTCTCGTATGCTTTTTCTTTTATATAAAGCTATAGAACAGTCTTTAAAAATATAAAGAATATGAAAACCACTAATGATTATATAAGATGGAAAATAACACTCCCAGAATTAAATAAAAAAAAATTAATTCCAAGTGGCTGTTGGCACCAGTCTGTTTTGCTGTTCAATGTCACGCTGTTTCTGATCTCATTTATTTTGACATGTGTTATAGCAACTTCTCTGAGGGGAATTGAGTTATTCTGAGGTGCAATTGCCACAGGTGAGATGAGAGTTAGGATGTTGGTACAGATGGGAATGTGTTTTATTTGCCTCATCTGTAATGGAAGGTGGGCTCACTCTGTTCTTCTGCTCTTTTGGATGCCTTTAGAAGAATCTACTCTTTTGTTAGTGCTTGTGAATGAGTCTTATCTTGATTTTATTGGGAGAGATATGATCTCCCCAATAAAGAATAAAGATGGTAGAAGATAGATCTCTTTCTACAGAGCAGTTTTCTTTTGGAGAATACTGATCCCTGATGATTTAGTACAGTTTGAACATGAATGTGAAAAAAATTTAGTGACAGCCCTTCATTTTATGAACCCTCTTGTTTCTTTCCTGGTGGTACTCGTGGGATGGTTTCCTTCCAACCAACTGAGGAAAACTGTTGAGATAATAGGAAGTTTTTTAACATGTTGATTGCCCACGAGGTGTTGTGTGGGTTTTGTTACCAGGTACAGTCTTGCTTTTGACCAGTGAGGAGGTCTGTTACTAATGAGCACATGAGCATTGTGAATCATCTAAGGCACTTCATGAAAAGGAATTTCCTGGAACACAGGAAAGAGAAGCTGACTCTTCCAGCCTTGACAGTGCTGTTCAACGTGTGCCAAAGCTGGGTGCCAGCCACCTGTAACCTTTACAGTGACACTTGTAGTGCAATGCAGAGGATGCCACAAGGACACACAGCTGGCCTGCTTTGCTCCTGCATCTCATTTTCCCCACTTCTGTTGTCTAGATGTATGGCATGGTTCAGTTCAAAGGCACTTCCTAAAATAATGCTTGTGGTAATGCTAGATTAAAAATATTTGGGAGAGGGGTAGTTGCACAGAAAGGAGCAAAGAGTACAGATACAGGTTTTTCTGTTTCACAGGTTGCTTTTCTGAATCTCCCAGTGGAGGTTACCCACAGTTGTGCTGCTCTTTGATTTCTTCAGCTGAGGAGGCTGCTTGTGAGTTGAATGAGAAAAGAGAGCTCAGTGTAGGAAGGAGGGATAGAGGAAATTCTGTTTGTGAAGCTCTGAACCACTGCATGCTTTTTCCTGCTCCAGTATATTGTGTATCTTTAGTAACTGGGGGGTTTATTGCCCTATTAATGCCCAGAGATGCAGGTGCATCCTACAGCTGGATTGAGTCCAGTGATCTGTACAACCTTTTGGAAAACCTGCAACATTTTAACAATGGCTCCACTGACATTATTGGGAGTTTTAGTGAAATAAACTTGTATAAGTAGTCTAAATTTTCTGGTTTTTCTACTGTTTCTTGTGGGTGGTTTTGGTTTTGGTGAGTTTTTTTTCCTTTTCTTTTTTTTTTTTTTTCTTTTGGAAAGTAATTTAAGGACAGTGACCTAAAGAAGTTGGAGTTTCTCTTCAAGAACTGAGTCTGTGGCCCTACTGTGGTAAATAATTCATGTAACATGAGGAGAATCCCCAGTTCTTTCAAATTGTTCACACCCTGTGAAATTGGAATGCAGTTACTAAAGCTGTCAGAAATGGCTGGGTTCAGCATATGAGTTGCACCTGCTGAGGTTGGCCCATAAATGTTATCACTTATGGATAGGCTCTAAAAGACATGAGAAGGCATGGAATTTGTACAGCCTTACACAGGCCTGACAGTCTTCTGTGTGTATAGATAGATAAATGGATAGATTCTAATTCTGAGAGTTGTGTGTTTTGGGAAACCATTTTGCTAGACTTGGGAAATGGGTTCTCTATTCCCAGCTCACCTCCATTTCTATGATTAATCTTGATAAGTCCATTACACCCCTTGACTTACCTGTAAAAGGAGGAATTGTGATTTTTCTTTTTGTTAGGTACTGTGATTGAAAAGCCTTTGAGGAGTTTTCCTCCTGGGATTTTAAAATAAGCTTTTTCTTAAACAAAAACAACTACTTCAATGATGAAAAAATGCTTCTTGATTTTATTGTTTAGTCTGACACCCCAGAAGTGTATCACAAATATTTTTTTTCTCAAGAAATTATGTTCTGTGTATACACTCGTGTTCACAAAAACATTATTGGAAGGAGGAGGCTTTTCTGTCCTTGCAGTGATAGCGTGATAGCAAATTGTGCTCGCTTCTGCAAAAGCTGACGCTGACAGGCAGCCTGACATTTCTGAGAGGCATGTCCTGACAGAGCTCTGCTGAAGTCAAGCAGAGCCAGGACCATGAACTATCGACTCAGAAACTGCCTGAAAATCAGGGAGAACTGCAACTTCTGCAAGCTTTTCATATGGTGTGGAGCACCTGGCCTCTGTCTCCCCTCCCTCTCCCTCCTTCATGGCCACTGGAATTACAGGGGAGCAGGGCTGCAGCAGCAGCACGGGTGATGAGAGTCGTATAGCTTGGGACAGGGGGATGTTTCCTGTTTCACTACTATTAGTAATACTATCACTGTTGAAATTTTATTCTGCTCAAGCCTTATATTTATGTGAAATAAAACTGACTGTAAACTCCTGGCAGCTGTAATGGAGCCACTAACCAGACATCACCGTGGCACGAGCAGTCTGTTATGATTGAGAGAGGATTTTCTGATGGCCCTAAAAAGTACTGAGCTGTCGATATCATCTTGTACTCTTTCCAGGTGCAGTACTTTAGGAATTAATCTTGCCAGGAATTACAGTAGTATTAGAGGGTGGGAATTTAATTACAATATTGATTATACATATGTATTTATATACTGCACAAATCGAAAAGCAGCTGCAAGGGAACATGGAGTGAGCAGTTTTTCCCGCTGTTTACAGGACTGCTGGGTGGTTGGAATGATTGATTACCTTACAGTAACCTTTCTGTTTTCGGGAGAGCACACTCTATGTATGGAGAAATGACTGTTCCCTTAGGGAGGGCAAAGCTTGTAATGCAAATGTCAAATAATTTCTATATTAAAAGCTAAATAAAAGGCCTAAATGACTTTTATTAGTATCTTCTTTAATGAATTCACTGTCCTTTGAACCCAAACAATTTCAGCTTTAAGCACAAACCCTCAAACCCATATTTTATAATCTGTGAGAACATTCTCTTCTAGGTTTGGTAGACTTAAAACTGTTGGCTTTGGTTTTTATTTAATATCTATCAGACAAAAAATCTTCCTTTTTAAGAAACACAAGCAAAAAAAGGAAAAATAGATCTTTAAAGTAAAAGATTTTTTTTATTTTATTTTTGAGCTATTTATTGACTTGAAAACATACAAAAGGTTTAATATTTTACTTCTGGAAAATTGCCAAGGAGAGAATGAAATACAAATGATATAGATTATATATCACACTGTATAATTAAGACAGCAAACAGTCTACTGGAAAATATTTTATAGACTACTTTATATAATGGAAAGTTCACAGCAGTCTAGCAGAAACCAGCTAATATGTCTCTTAATATGAATTCTACCAGAGATTTAAATTAAGGTTTCAGCACTGGTGCATTACAGTCTATCAGTCTTTATAATGATTACACCTGCCTGCATAGCCTAATTTTGAAACTCTATTATCATTCAGAATTAACCTACTAGAAAAACTCAGCAGAGATTTGATGTAGTTTTCTCTGTTTTCTTTGCTATGTGATCAGATCTTCTGGACACTGCTTTGGACTTCGTTTTTTGCTTCTTCTCTGTGACTTGTTATGACCAGTTTATCATGTATTTTGACACTTATTTTTCTGTTCTATGATGAGGATACTGTTGCAAGTTTTTGATTAATTAAGATACAGTTGAAAGATGGTAGGCAAGAATACACTCTTTAGATTTACATGTATATTCCTTTGTAGCATGTGTGAAACCATCAGAATTTTGGTAGAAACAAATTCCCACTGAAATAATCAAGAATACAGGCCAGGCTGAGTGGAGCTCTGAGCAACCTGATCTCGTGCAAGGTGTCCCTGCCCATGGCAGGGAGCTTGGAATTAGATGAACTTTAAGGTCTCTTTCAGCCAAAACCATTCTGTGATTCTACTGGCTTGACTGGGATTAGGATCATTATCTTTGTGTGGTGGTTCATTTCACTGTCCCCATACAGTGCACCAGTTTTCACTTAAATGTGTGTTCCATAGCTTTCTCTAGAGTTTCTGATCTTTGGCATCCCATACCTTTTTTTTCTTTCCAGGTCTTACCCGAGGAATGTTGTTTGTTGCAAGTTTCTGCTCCCTGTTTATTTGTGGTCTAGTTATATGTATTTTGTGAATACAGTTGTTGGAATGAATTCTGCTTTTTCCTCACTCAGTGTGAGCTGGTGTTACTGAAAATATTTTTGAATGTTAATGAGAACTTGACTTTGTGCAAAACTTTAGCCCAGAAACGGAACCCACAAGAGAAGTGTCATTTGTTTTCGCTCTTTTCTGTTTTATGGCCACATTTTGTGGCAGTATTCTGCTTGCTTTACTGGAAAAATGCAGCATGGAAAGAATTTGGGTTTTAATAAAAAGGGTTAAAGGAACCCTTGTGGCTGTGTTTCCTGATTCTTGATAGTCACGAGACGTCTTTGCTTTAAATCCATGTAGGCACACTAATGCATCTTGTATTTGTCATAAGACTGAGACTGCTGGATATGTTGGCTCCAAAGGCCTAATAAGAGTCTTTATATTAGCTTTAATGGTCAGGAGGAGAAGAAACAGACCTAACAGGCTGAAGAGTGAATTCTGGCTTGGTACAGCTCCAGTAAGACAGCTCTGAATAGAGGGACTTCGTGTTTCTTGACTGTCCCCTCAAGCGAGTGCTGTCACTCCCCTTTCCTCCCAGGCTGGGCAGGACCAAGCTGTTCAGGCTGATCAGGAAGAGGAGCCAGCACCATTGTGCAGAGAGGCTGTTCCTTGCCAGTGCTCTGGAGAAGATGCACGTCCTGTGGTGGGTACTGTGGGGGTCGTAAAGAGAAGTGATGGAAATTCTGCTTTGTGTCATGATGGGTACCCAGGCTAGATCTACGATCCCGAAAGCCATCCTCCTTCCCACAAAGCCCTCAGAAACAAGGTTTTCATGTTAAAAATACAGCTCCTTCACACACTGTCTGAATTGACCCAGATACCTGATAACTGACTGCTGACAAGATTTTGAAGCATTTTGTGACAGTCCGAGAAAACCTGGCATTCATCCTGACCTGACAGCCAAAGGGGTGGTTCTGAGAGGGTCTTTCTAGTAAATGTTCTCTGGCCAGCCTGCTGATAATATTGGAAAGCTCAGAATGTGATGCATCAAGTCAATTAAATGTAACACATCTTCGAGAACTACTCAGAGATTAAATTCTCTTAAATAACACCGATATTTTGGTTGTGCTATTTATAAAAACTACTGAGAACTTGAAAAGACGGGGATTAAAAAGAATTATTTGTCTATTTGCAATTCCCAGGGCTAATTTGCTTCATGAGATGGAAATGTATATACCCAGAAAAGCTTTAATACACATCTACAGTGATAAAGTTATTAAAAAATCAGACCATTAAATGTGCTGGCATGGATAGCTGCAGAGTACTGAAGTTTCTTGAATCTTCTTTCTTTTTAAACCTCACTTGTAAGACTGCTTCTAACACTGTCAGTGATTAAAAGGTATGATGTATCCTGGGCTTGTAGGGCCCAGTATAGCCCTGCTGGGTGCACCATCACATGATTTCTCTGGCTTCTGCTCTGTTTTTGGGGTTTTTTTTGACGGCTCCTCAGTGGAGGCAGATAGCATTCCTGACAGGAGTGGCAGGCTCTCCTCTGGACACTCAATACAGGCATGAGTCAGGTCTTGGAAGTGAGACCTGTGGTTGCTTTAGGAGTCTAGAAAAGAAGGAGTGAGACTTGGAAGGCACAACACGTGTGGTCCTCTGCTACAGGCTGAAATTTCTAGCAGGTCTCTCCACATAATATATGGGCAGCTCTGTGTACTTAAACTGCAGGGTAACACTTAGGAAGGGACAAGGATCTAGTGAATTGAACTAAATGCTAGTTACTGGTTATGTTATCACCATGGTTAACTGTAAAAAAATCTATAGGAAAAAGTATATTTAGGTGCAGAGAGAGAAAGAAAAAGACAAACGTGGTTCAAGCATTGAATGAAAGTGGAGGAAGATGAATTGGAGATTATAATTAGAAAGCAAAGGAGCAGGCAGGTTTTCCAGCCTCAGTGGGAAAAGATGATTGACCTGAGCAGCAGGAGAAAAGAAGAGGAAATATTGCTGACAGCTAAAATGCAGAAGCTATTACTTGAGACTGACCTCTAAAGGAGAGTGGGAGAGGAATTAAAAAAAACCTCAACCAGTGGAACCTGCAGTGCTCATGCTGGAGTCAGGGCAGTCAGAGAAACAACATTTGAAAGCTAGAGGACACGAAGCAAAATTGCTAAGGTTAATATGTACATGTTATTTCACGTGTTGTGGTGACATATACTTGTAATGCTTGTTCCTTATGTTTATCAGAGTTGTCAAAACACACTTTACAGTATTTGGTAAAGATGTTGAAGATGCAAGATGAGAATAGTAAGGCAAGACAGATGGTTACAGCTATCTAGGGCTTCCTCCTCCCATGCTCACTTCTCCCATTCTTTGCTTGGTAAATCAGTGCATGAGGAGCATTTGTTCAAGAAAAAATCTTCTGGTCACCAGTTATTTCATTCCTCCGCAATACTTTTTGGTGATAAATAATGCAGTGTTATGTTTTCTTGAAAATATAAAGCAAAGGGTCAACTCTTCAGCCACTGTAGACAGGAATCATGCTGTAAAATCATGCTGGACAATGTGCTTCTTTCCTGATGCCTGAAGTACCCCTGGGAATCCTCAGAGCTCTCTGTAACCTCCGATTTAGTAGAGTGAAGTGGTGTGAATTTTCTGAAGAATGAGGCTGAGTGATTTAACCCACACCATCACAGCCCTGCTACGTGAGGTGGAAGGCTGAGCTGGCTATGAGCTGGTTTGCCATTCTGGGGGCTTGGGTAGAGACAACTGTACTTGGATCCTGGGTTGGATGTTGTCCACAATGCACACAGCCCTTGCCTCTCTCTCTCTCTCTCTGTGGAGTGATGCCCTTTGTACCTAATCTGGACCATTTTTCAGCTATTTTTATTTTATTCTTCCCCCTCCCCCCCTTCTGGTTATGAAATGTCATTGATAGTTTTCAGTTCACTTAAAAATTACGTATCATAAAATGTTGTTCTGATTATTGCTCATTTCCTGACTTTCTGCTTGTTTCATATTGCTTTTAGTCCTATTTCCTTTGCCCCTTCCTTTCCTAATTGATATTTCTCTCACCTGAAAATATGTCTCCTATAAACAGAACTGTGCATTTAGGTGCCAAATAAGGCACTTTCAAAAAAATCCTAATGATGTGTAACAGGTTTGAATATTGTTAATAACCACTTTCTGCTATAGAAAATTGGCCTCCTGAAAGACCATGTGAATATGTGAGTGTGTAAAATAATTACTTGTCATACTAGGTTCTTTTTTTCAGATAATAAATTAAGTTCTAGTAATTAGATCTTAATCACTGACATCTAGACAATGGCGTAGTTCCTCCTCCATCCCCTTCTTTTTTTAATAAAAGTATAATCAAATCACTTGCATCCACCAGATGAAAACATAATGGAAATTTACCCTAAGCATGTGTTCATCTAGGTGGCAGTCAGCTCATGGAGGCATTCCAGAGTGGAGCACATAGGCAACATTCAAGAGCATAATCGGCATATTTGCTTCCTCAGGCCGTGGTATTTGGAGACCTAATGATGCAAGAAATCCTACTAACTGCTTATATAGGCACCACTATACCTTTAAAACTCAAACTGCTATTCAGTCCTGGCCCAAGATTGGATTTTAACGTCTCCTTCCCAAGTTAACTCTGCCTGTTTTCAATAGCATAAAATCAGTTGCTCTCTTGCGTTGGTGCCCGTATGCCACCCCTATTCTCGTACTGTGCCTTGTGCCCAAGTGTCTTCTGCTGCAGTACAGCTTTTCCTTTTGCAAATGGATGGCCTTGATCCCCATCCAGAATTAATTTTTGTGTGGCAGCTACATCATTACAGTGAATAATGTTGGCTACATTTAATGTGAAGGGAAAAAAAGAAGAGTTTAATAAGGAGCACGGGACCTCCAACCTCTGTGCAGGCCATCCTAGAACTGCTCGCCTAGGGCTGCTGTGTGAGAATTGCCCTGTTGTGATTCCAATATATGAAATTATCCTAAAACTAAGCAACAAAAATTTAAAACCTGAAAACAACGACTCTTTTTCCACACTGTAACAGGAGACATTTACGGGTAGCAGGATGCGGTGCTTATATCCTCACAGTCCTCTTATCTGTCTGCAGAAAACATACAGCACAATCCCCATGGCATTCCCTGTGGCTCCAGCTCAGCGAAGTAGCTCAGTGTGCCCTGAATTTAAAGTGTGGCTCCAGAAGGGCGGCTCATATGCTTAATGTTACACAACGCATGTGATTATCTTGTTAGCAGGAAGAGAAAAATACTAATCTCGTAAGATTGCAGACACGAATGTATTTTCTTCACACGCGACCTGTGTGTAACCAAAGCCAGTTCTAACCCCTCACACGGAGACCCCATTTTGTGCTGATCTGTCAGCTCCACAGAGATGCAAGATGGTTTTTTTTAAATTTATTTCTTTTCCCCCGATAAAAATATTTGAGTTCTGATGTGAAACTACAAAGTGAGCAGCTATTATTTCTTCTTTGTCAAGGACCTGTTTTCTTCTATTTGTCACTAACATTTGTCAGCTGGTAAATTATGCACAGTTTTCTTCAGTCTCTGCTATTTTTTAGCCAGCCGTAATTATGCTAGCTGATTCCCGTGTAGACTTGTTTTCAGCTGCATTGCTTACATGCCTTTTTAATAGACTGTAATTTTTGTTAAGTAAGTTATGTCAGATTAACTACTTCCGATAAGATGCGGTATTATACTTGGGTTTTCTTTTTCTCCCAGCTGGATGCACAGAATATGTCACTGCTGACTTTCTTTCTCCTGCCTCCCTCCAGCTAAATGGCAATATGCCACTGCAGCAAAACTTCTGTTTGAGGATTCATTGGCTTTTTTTGTTGGCTAGTAATGAGGCTTTGAGGTAGCTCGCTGCTCCTGATTAGTGACAGCGCGCACAAAGAAAGGAGTAGTGCAAACCAGTCATTAACTCACAGTGAAAGCATCAGCATTTAACTTCATAAAGATGAGGAAACACTCTGTTAAATTCTTTCCATTCAGATATGGCTGTTTTGGGTTTTTTTAGGCGCCTGCCTTGGTTTTGTGGAAATAACCGGCTGAAGTGTTGATGATACTCCTGTTCTTGCTGAGCTTACGCTGCCTTTGTGCTCTGGTACCACTACTCTGGTTCCTGCTGAGGGCCCTGTCGTTGGTGACATGGTTGAGGGTTCAGGCTGGCTGACGGTGGAGATGAACTTTGTCACTTGTGTGATGGCTTGTGCACGTGGGGGCTGGAATATCTCTGAGACTTGGCCGTGGGTGGCAGTCCCCAAGTGCAGACAAGTAGGATCCCGGGGACAGCACTGCCAGCTGAGAGCTACTGCAGCCTGTGCAGCCTCTGCCCCATCCATCCCTTCCTGGCACGGGGCTCACATCTCCCAGGGCTTGAATCACACCACAGAGTTCAGTGCTGGTGCAGTGGCCTGCAACTTCTCTTCTCCAGGCTGGCTGGCACTCCAGGCTGCAGTGTCCTGGGGGCCTCCGAGTGTGCTCACAGCTGTCTGAAGCAGCAAAGCTGTAGATCCACTAATGAAATCTCCAGCTATTCCTGTCCTTTGTTTTATTGCTTGAAGAGAAAATGAAAGGTTGTGTGAATCTCCACAGGTTGACATAGCAAACTTTCACAGAACTTTGTGCAAGAGCGTCAGCATAGTTTTTCAGCCTTGTAGTAGAGTTCCTTTATATCACAGATTTCAGTTTCAGTCATGGTGTTAATAGCTTTACCAGGTTTTGTTGTTTTAATGCAGTACAGTGAATTATATTTCTGGGGTCTCATATGAAAGAGGATTAGCTGCTGGAAGCTGTTTATTTCTCTTGCAGTTTCTTTAAAGAAGTAAATAAAACGTGAAAACAATGGTACTGTACATTGCAAATAATAGGCTATTTTCTGCCCTGGTTTCTTGATGGAATGGCTGTCATTTGTCAAGTGTGAGGATGATAGAATGAATATTATAAGTCATCTTAAATGTGATTTGCCACCTGCCTGATTGTTCAGAAGTGTATACATTCTTAATTAATCTAATTAGTCAATGCATATATAAGAAGCAAATTTACAGGCTCTCTGTCATCTTAAATAAAGCGTTTTTGTTTTTCTAGGATAAATAATTCATTATAGAGCTGAAAGCTAGTCTGTAATCCTGGAGAGCTGGCTTCTTGTATAACAAAAAAAAAAAAAAAAGAATTACGATATTTCTTCCTTTTTCCCTTTGGCTTCTCATTAGACAGGGATTTCATGGAAGGGAAGGAGAACATCCACACTAGAGGAACATAAATTTCCTTCCCCAAGAGAAGCAGAGAGCCCACTGGCTTGGACTCCATGAGCATTTTCATGTGAGTGTCTGCTTTGGCACAGAAACACGCTGCAATGTGTGCATGATTATCTCAGAAAATGTAATAATTAACATGCTGAAAACCATGACAGAGTTCATTTAGCTTGGGTTTTGCTGCTTCGGAGGTTGGCCCGGTAATTCTATGAACTGAGCATATTGTAAACACGCCAAGGGACAGCAGCTGCTTCTCTCTGGTAGGAACAGCACTTCACATACGTACCAGTGCAGTGCAGTACAGTAAAAGGGGAAATGTTTGGATGCATGGACAACCTCAGATTTATAAAGTCACATCATCATCATTAGCTGTGAGAGAGAAATAGCTAAATCAAAGGAGGTTCTGCAGGTAGCAAAAACTTGCAGATTTTACATAAATTCTGTTTATTGGTATTGTCCCAGCCTGTGCAGCAGAAACTTGTCCAAGTGTTTGAACCTTGGCACAAGAAGGATGCCCATCACCATGAGACACTGCCACCAGCACATGTATGATTAATTCTGTGAACTGTAGCTCTTCTCTTGTTATGATCTCTTTAGGGGTCTGGTAGAACACTGAAGACCCTCTCCGTAGTTTTTCCTGCTATCTGCTATTGGGAGGAATGGAATTTCGTGTGAAGATTGAAAGAGAATTTACCAACTGATTATATGTTTGAAAGAGTCTATACTATCTAGAGTGGAATAAATTAAGTATTTTGGTTTAGGTTCTGATTTTTTTTTCTTACTGAATTTGTAAGTAAAAATGCAAAATTAGTTAATACATGTTCTTTAATGATAACTTTGCTCTCTGAAAACATGTAATGGTACTTTCTTCCCTGATTGTCAGGTGTAGTCCAGCTTCCTGGCCTCCAGGTCCACAGGAAAACTCCTTGAACTTGATTATCCATTGAAAAACATGGCTTGATGTTGCCAGAGCAAAATCATTGGCTGTAATCACTGGCTGGAGCTGAAGGAGGCTCAAGGCTGTACCCTGGATGAATTCGTACTGCTGTAGTATTTACCACTGGTTTCTTCACAACTCCACAGCAGGTTTGACCACCAAAGCAGAATCTGTGGTGAGAGGATATTTAAAGACATTTATTTTTTCTTAGTTTGCACACACAGATTGGTGTAGAATTCCTGCAAAGCGAATTAGTATGAAAGTGCATAATTGATGCATCGGCACCATGAAGATTGCTGTGACTCTAGCTGGAAATGATAAGCAGTCTGTTTTCAGGTGTTGTGGCCCTGTCCTAGTAACCCTGCTTGATTTTGTAAACTTTTAAATGGGAGATGATCAGAAAGGCAGTTTGTTCCAGGGGCTTGCTTCCCATGCACTGGGGTCAGCCCCATGGACTGGCTTGTTTGTCTCAGTGTTGCTGAGTGAAAGATGCTTTTGCATCTTCACTGTGTAGTGTGACTTTGCTTACTTGCCTATTTGACATCTCTTGTGGAAACTTGAACTTTCCATAACAATTTCAGCCTGTTGATGCAACTGCCAATTTGCCAGGCTTTCTGCAGGTTTGGGGCAGAAGTCTTTCTGTGTTCTATGAAAATGTATCATGAGCTACCCTTGGTACTGTATCTGTATGGCCAATAGTCTTTGAATAGATGTCTGTGTCACAAAGTCTCTCAGAGATGGCAATGGGCACACTCCTATTTTCTGCTTGGAAACTGAAGCGGAGAGGTTAGATTTCAGACCCACGAGAACGGGAGCCACTGACTATTAGGCAGCCCAGCCTAGTGATGGACTTCACAACTCTGAATCGGGTCCTGGGAAGTAAGGGGGAGGCTCTGGGTATTTTAGGATGGATTTCATGGGGTCAGAGTGATTGCTAACCCCAAATAAATGCACGGCAGAGGGTGCCTCTGGAGAGGCAGGACACACAGGTGCTTTTCTCAGTGCTGCCAGGAGGTGCCTCTCTCTACTTGGGATTTATGGCCCCCGAAGGAAATTTCCATAGCCTTTTCTTGCAGAAATTTCTCGGGCTCACTCCTGGTTTTTCTTGAAGACCCTCGTTAGTGCAGTGGACCTTTTGCCCAACAGCTGAATGGCTAGAAATCTAGGATGAGGAAAACGAATGTCTCTCTTTTTGGTAGGGAAAGTCAAAATGTCATGTTTCACTTTCAGGGGTTTGTGTGTTTTTCTGGTCCAGCCCAGGGCAATAGGGCTGTGCCTGTGGATGGCTCTGCATTGTGCCTCAGTTGTGCTCCTCACAGGACTGTCCCTCACAATCCTGCTCCTCACAGGCCATATGTGGAGATGAAATCCATCCCTTCACATGTCCTGTGGGCAGTGAGGCAGCTGAGGTGCATTTCAGCAGGTTTCCTGGTGTGGGTCATGGGGGGCCAGGAGTCCAGGAAGCCCACCTTCTCTGTGGCCTCAGCCTGAGTGCCCTGAACTAAAGTGTGCAGGAGACAATTTGTAAAGCACAGGGTTAGGCAAAGGATGGCAATTGCTCTGTGCTCTAGTGATTTGGGATTTTCCTTTGGCAGGGTCATGCTGGTCCCTGCTCCATGAACTTTCTATGTATTTTCTTTAAAATTGCTTGATATGGGATACATGTAATGATTGGAACATTTTGACACCCTCTTCCTTGCTCTAACATTAGGCTCTTCATTGTTCCTCTACTGCTCAGCTAAGCCTTCAGGCCTAGAGAGGGGATTCCCAAAGCTGCATATTTTATAATTTTCTAACTGCTGTAATAGTTAAGAAGAGCTTTAGTTTTGTGATAAATATGCTGGCTTATGAAGTTTTTAGTACATGTTCCTGAAGTTTTACAGGAGAACTGCACAGGGACCGGAGAGCAATGCTTTGTACTGGGTGAGTGTGGGTGGGAACTCCTTGAGCTGATGCTGCTGGCAAGGGTGGCATGTTAGGATCTAAGCTGTTGCTCCATGTGCTTGCTTGCTTTTTGTTTTTTCCATCTGTGTCTCTCGGTTCAACCCAGAGACATGATAACACCCCAATGCATTGAATTCCTTGGTTTATTGCTTTGTTTTTTTGACCTTACTGTCTGTATTTAAGGCCAAATTTTGGACCTGTTCTGTTTGGCAGTGTCACATTCCAAAAGGGAGATCTCTCTTTTACTATTTCTGTATCCCCAGTGCTGAGTGCTTCCTGTGCGTCTGATCCCATTCATTGCATTTAACCTATCATAAATGCAAATAATGATAATTAGATGGTGAATAATGCTATTAAAGATGCAGTTCGGTGCATATTTCACTGATTGGGCCAAATCAGGAAGCTATGCAACGCATGCTGGCAGCTTTGTGAGTAAAAGTGCTTATTACTTATCTCAGATTGTAATGTGCTATCAATTAATTGCTCACAAATCTCTGGTGTCAGTTTGTGTGGGTTGTGAGGAGAGGCAAATCATTAACTTTCAGTGGCGCAGAGTTTGAATTACAATGCCAGTCGGGCAAGGTGGGAAATCTGCAAATTTAATCTGGTGGAAAGAATCCCTTTGTCTCCCAGCATCTCGCTGGTGAGGCCAAGAACAGACACTGGCACTCCAGGTTCTTCATCCCCCCTCCTCTCCCTGTGTCCATCCGGTGGGTCTCAGCCCCTCGCGTGGGGCCTGGGGCAGTGGCTGCCTCCTGTGCTCCTCCCTTATCTGACACATGCACGCTGGGCTCCTGGGGAGCTGCTACCTGGAGGAGGAACCCTGTCAGCCATGTGTCGTTCCTCGGCCCCCTTCTGAATAGCAACAGATGCTTAAATCAAACAATGCGCTCCCAGACAGCAAGCTGGTGTGTGATCAGCAAACACGGCGTGGCAACAAAGCCCAAACCAAAAAAAACACAGCCACGACAATAAAACAAGATAGAAGAATAGAAAGTGGCTATGATTTGGCAGATAGCTAAAATGCAAGGCAGCAATCACGCTGCCACAAGCATGGGCACAAATCTAATTCTCAGGGCACTGATAAACTCTTAACTCTGTGTTTGTCTCTAGAAGGCAGTGGGGGAAATAGCCATGATTAACATGCTGAAGAACTGCCTTAAAGCATTAACATTTTATATTTTTGTATCTAATGTTAATTGTGTTGAGGGTTGTGCCAAGGGTTAATTTATGTTTTATGAGAATTGGAGGCACAAAGGGAATAAGAAACTTCTCTTTCCCAGAGCTTAAAAGGAATCCTGTCACAGAACAGGAGGAAAAAACCCCAAGTCTCATGAGTATCATTTTCTTGCATTGACTCTAAAGGATTTTTATTAATCATTCAGTGCTTTGAAAGCAAGCATTGGAAATTAAATAATTAGCTTTCTTGTTCCAAGTAACAGTATTATTGTTATGACAGAGGCCTTGCTTGCTCTATTTAATTGTTGGATAACCAGTATGTGTCGGCAATCTTCCTGTTAAAACCCAAGCGAAAACAAGGCTCTGCCATTTTAGCATAAAGAGGAGGGTGCAGATGATACCACCTCACTATTTTGCTTTGTCTCCACAAAAGCATCATGCTATACATGCTTGTTTTAAATTAATCATCTCAGGCTAAAAATGTTCTACCACTGTAATAAAGGCATTGATGTGCATCTGGCATAAACCATACCTGGCATGTCAGAAGATCAGTGAATCAAAGGGCATTGTTGGTACACTTTTTTCCTCTGATTTATCCAGCTGACAAGGAGCACTGGGCACGCTGCAGTTAGAAGCAGCTTGCCAGGCACGTGTGTGGAGATAGTGCTCAGTGCCTCACAGCTGGGCTCCCTGTGATCTCAGGCTCCCTCTCTAACTGAATTAGTGCGGTGCAAATCTCCCTTCTTCTGCTCTCCAAACAATGATCCTTGTGCTCCCACTGAATCTGCAGTGACTGGTTTCTTTGAAAAGACTGTCTACAGCTCTCTTTCCCTTTTGCTCTTTTCCCAGCATTTTCCAAGCAGATTTTATAAGCTCAGACAAAGTTAGGAGGTGTCTTTTGTAATCCTTCTTTGTCACATCTCATGATGGATACAGGGTCTGACAACAATTCTGCTCCGGCTTTAACAACATTCACTTTAGAGAAAGGTCCAAAGTCCACATGTGCCATTTCAGAAGGTAAAAGATGCTCTGTTTCTGAGCAAATAAAAAGCAATATTTTATCTCAAACTTCATTCTAAGTAGAAAATGACATTCTTTCCCACAGGTCTGACCTAGACTGCTGAGCTCATGTGCAGCTGTGTTTTGTTGCATTTTAGCCATGCCTTTCCTGGGAATCAAAAAGAGGTCCCTCTAGTCTGAAAGAAAAAAGACTTAGAAGCCACATGCATCAGGTCTGTAACTGCAGAATTACTGTCTGCATCTGTTATTTAAAGCTCATCAAGCCTTGTGAGTGCAGAGGACACTCTAGCCTGACCTTCTGCTGGGGGAGACTCCAGTGTTTGCTGCTCTGTGTTTACCTTTGTAACCGTTGCTGGGGAATAATTTATTTTGCTGAGTTTTTCTGGCCAAACCATACATTTGTGCCCTGTGGCACTGGAGCATTGACATACAGACACTGTTGCAAATTACACGCCATGGGTCGAGGACTTCAGAGCAGGCATGCTTTGACCTGAAGTAAATCTCTGTAGAAATAAGGTGAGAATACATAAAAGCTGTACACTTCTACTACTTCAGAAACATTTTGTTGGTATGGGAAGACATGTACTGAGCCTCCTAATGAAATGCTGTATTACAGTTTATCACCTTTGGAGGAGGATGAGCAGGGCTAAACCTTCAAACGTCTTTTCAGTTTGTGTGCAGGTATTTTCAATGTTATCTGATCTATGAATAGAAAAAGAAAAAAGGTCTAATCAGGATAAGGACTGCTTAGCATATATGCAAGCTGATGTTCCTTTCAGACATGCCAGTCAAAAGGGAGTGCTTACTAAGGAGCAGCCATGATTATTACAAAATTTGTATATGTAAGGGATTTTTTTGTGTGTAGTTACAAGGGAATCTTCATCGTTTTCTGCCTTTCACTGTAATCTCATCTCTTAGGACAATCCTATATTTAGTAGGGTAAATTCTGTGGTCACTGTATGGCTGGTCATACAGCTTTTGTACCATGTGCCACTGCCAGCAGCAAAAGCCAGGTCCTATGACAGGAGCAGCAGTGGTGGCAGTTCTCACCTCTGGTTGTGAGACTTGCACTGGGCTCTGATGGGATGCAAACTACGATGGAGTGCCCTGCATATGGGGTGTAGTGCAGGTCCTAGATCTTGGGAAACTCTGCTATATGCTGCAGGAGCTTTTGTCTTGTCCTCCTTAAGATGAGTGTAGGGCAAAGCTGCTGCAGCCTCCTCAGATGAGAAATGAGAGATCAAACTGCTCTATCTGTGGAAAAGAAAGGCGGGACTACTCATAACGAGTCTAATACTGATTCAAGTAATTGAGACTTTTATTAAAATGTAACTCTATCCACTCTGGTGCTATTAACTACAAGAAAAATGTTTTATTTGTTCTATCTGCAATATTTCCACTTTATGATACATCTGAGGAACTCTGATAGGTTCATTTATTTGTCATTTGAGCAGTGAAATATGAAGGAAGGGTTGGAATCTATAGTGTTATTATGTGGGAGTTATTTGTGCCTTGTGTTCAATATTGCAGATCATAATGACTCTTCTTTGGTTCCAGTCTTTCATTTGGCGTGAAGGTTGCTGAGCTTCGCAGTCATTTTCTGAATGAAAGAAGGGGAAGGGAAGAGTGCTGGCATGTCATGCTTAATGTGGCCTTAAGAAAATAAAACCTGTGCTAAGCAAGTGTTACAAAATAAATGTAAATGGGTAAATTTGGGTGCATAAGAACCTTTATTTTAGTTTAATCTGTCCCATTGTGTAAACTAGGCTTCTTGCTCAGTCACAGCTAGTTTAAACAGCTGACTACTGGGGACCACACCACAGCGTTAAGGCAGCTAGCAAAACTCTTACTGAATTCCCTCCCAGCAGGGAAAAAAAAGCAAAACCCCAAACTAAATTTGCTAGATAAATTATTCATTGTGAATCATTCCCTTAATTCTCATAATAAATGGTTTCCTACCCTTGGTTCTGTTGACTAATTACCGTGTTTAATGTTTTTACTGGCTTTTGTTTGCTATGCAATTTAATTTTGCTGGGATGAGATAGTCTGGAAAAGTCCAAGTGAGGGAATGAAAACTCTGTGTCTGTGCTGATGCAGTTCCCACTGAGAGCCAGGAATCCAGCCACAAATTCTGCTGCAGTCATTCACAGCTAGATTATGTTCAGTAAAGGCAGAGGAAGAGTTGGGTTCTGAGTAGTGCAGCCTCCCCTTAGGCTTCTTGCTGTGATGAAGACCATGCTCCTGTGCATTCGCTGGTACTATTTTCTGCTCTCTTTGATTGTCCAGCTTCACTGGATTGCTGAAGCAGTTTAGAGCTGCAGCCCTGCTCTCTTTTTGTCTCTTTCAAAGCTCTGTGCTGCATACTCTGTGTGTGCAGATGCTCTACTTCCAAGGAAGTCCAGGCCACCTCTTTTTCACTTCCATCGCTAGCAGAGGTTGTCCCAGGGGCTACCCAAATAGGCTGGTCTGGAGCTGAAAAGGGGGATGGCAGAGTGTGGCCAGAACAGCCTCTTACACGCTCCACACCCGCTGCCTCCCCTAACACTTGTGTTCACTCTCTGAACTTGCTGTCTTTGAAGTCAACAGCAATACAGTTTTCTCAGCACAGGCAAGGACTGGCAGATTGAGGGTAGTTTATAGTTATGAAAGTATAGTTCAAAATTTTTATACAATCTGTTTTATCAAAAGAACTTCAATTCTACTGATTTTTCAGTATCAAAATATCACCATGATTTCTCGATAGCAGTGAAATGCCCTAGTCAGGATCTTGGATGTTTCCTCTGCTCTGCAGTCACAGAGCAGAGCCCTGTCCCAGAGAAATACAGCAAGGCACTTCCCTTGTGCAGTTAGAGGTCTTTAAGGAGAGACTCAACCCTGAACTGGGTGCCTAAGCTCTGTGGTTGATGACACTGGCAAATGAGTTAGAAAAGCTTGAAGGAAACTCCTTAAGTGTGAACTCAGTCTGACACTTGAACAGCTGAAGGTGATGCCACAGCAAAGTTATCACTGTCTCCCTCAAGAAACCATGAGGAGGATGGGGAGGAGAGGAGGATGCCTATTACAACTGTGTTCAGTGTTGTGTTCATGCCTATAGATACTCTATAGATGGATTATTAAAATGAACACATGATACAACTGATGATTTTCCAGTAATGAATATTGAAAAAGAATTCCTTGTTCTCTCTAAATGCTAATACTACTGCATAACATCACAAGAAGCAGTGAAACTCTAACTGGTATTACTGAAAGAATACTGAATTTGAAGAATTTAAAGGAATGTGAAACTGGAAGTGCAGTTTGAATAAATCTTTTCAAGTGCTCTTCTCACAAAAGTACCTTTGACTTCTGTTGCACACAGATTATTTGCATGACCTGAGGAAAAGTCTGGAGATTATTTACTATCTGGGTTACAGAGTTCTGTTTGAGTTTCCAGCAACATGTGCCAAAATAAGGCAGATACAAAGTGAAATAGTAACAGACATTTTCTTTTTTAACTGAATAGGAGAAGCCTTTGTAATATGTTACAAGCCAGCTCAAGCCCAACTGCCAGGAATTTGATTAGCTTTTTTGATAATTTATCATGTTTTGATTTTTTTGTCTTTTTATGCCAACCTTTTACAATTTGATGTTGGAATCCTCATTTCTGAAGTGTGGTGTTTCCTTTCGCCCTCTCCATCTCCCTCTCTTTCAGTTTCCTCTCTAAATAGTAACATGATGAAAGAAAACTTTTTTTAAATGCATAAAATCTTTACACATTTTATGGTATATGGGCAAACACTGAAGTTTGCCTTACCTTCTGGAAGTGTTTGAGGATAGGCTCTGGAGGATAATCAACTCCTGTTTTTGCAGTAGCAAGCTCAGTCTGAGTAACTGTGTCCCCAGGTAGTGGTGAGAGCAGGAGATGGCAACACTGGACTGTGCTTCCACCTGAACCGATGACCCTGTACCATGGACAGAATTGAAAGTCTCTCTGTCCTTGGTATTTTAGGCTCCAGAAATATTTTGGAAGACCTGAAGGAGCTGTCCATGTTCCCTGGGGTGAATAGACTTGAATTCTCTGTTGTTAGGAGGACTTCATTCCTGGCATAGCTTTCTATTCTCTGTGACTCAGAAAGCTAAATACCAGCAGCAGTGCTGATTTACTTCATTTTTATGTTGATTTGAATGGACCTGTTTCCTGGGTGGAGTACTGCTTAACATCAGAATGGCAGCAGGATTGAGTGTTTCCAGGTTTTGGTGTGTATGAGGGTAAAATGAATCCAATAATAATTATTTAACACAGGCTATTGGGAAGCTCATCAGGTAGAGCACTTTCCAGCTGTCAGCAACAAGCTATTAGGAAATATCCATGTAGTTAACTCCTAACACAGGGGAGCTGAGGCAAATTCTAAGAGAATGGGTTACTGCTAAATTATAATAATAAGCAGAACAGTATTGCAAATACTGCACCAAATCAGAATTGTTTGAAAAGCATGCTCTAGTATGTCTATAAATCTTGAAAAGAGAGAAAAGCAGGGCAACCTCATGAGAATTTTCCTAACATCTTTTTACTCTCTTTCCCTTCTTGTCTCAGGCTCTATTTGCAGTGATTCATGAAAAAAGCCCTAAAGAGCTGACATTTGGGCTTTGGTCCTTGACACTTATGTAAAATACTTTAAAGTGTAGTTTGGGAGCTTTAGACTCCTTCCTTCCACTCGTTCTCTCAAACACTTTTGAAATAAAAAAAAAAAAGCACCAACGGATGTTGGTTTTCAGTTTTCCTTTCTTCCGACTTAATCTGTTCTCTGGGGTGCTTGTGGAAAGCAAGTCATTTCAAGGCAGCTCTGCCAGCCCACTCGGAGGTTGTAAACCCGAGGGGTTCAGGGCTCTGGCAAACACTGCCACTTTGTTTGTTCAGCTATTTGAGGGAAGTCAGTGCGTACAAGGGCAGTGCGAACAGCTACGTTACCGTGAGGGAAAACCAGGAGTGAAGAGTTAATGTGCAGGAATGCACAATAAAATTACAAGAGCTTTTCTACTGCAGACCTGCCTGTGAAACTAATAAAGATAGCACTTAGCACATATGCAGGGCTTTGTTTTCAGAGATCCCTACAAACATTACCTAATTCCCTTCTGAAACAGCTGTGGGAGTGACTGAAAATAATTCACTCTTTGTGCTTCATATATGGGGAGGAAAAGCCTTTGAATCCATAAACAAAGACTGATATGCTATTTCCATGTGGCTCTGTGATGAAGGGGTAGCAGAGCCAGAAGCTCCCAGGCTCTCATTCAGCCTTTCTGTTTGTATCTGTGTTCACTGCCAGATCTAATGATGTGCACTGCACAGAACGTCAGGGCAAAGAGAAAGCTGTGTTTGGTAATGTATTCATGCACAGAAACCAATCTCTCTGGAAATAATTAATAATAATAGACCAGACCATGATCTTGGTTATACTGATGTAACTCTATTGTAACTCTATTGACTGCACTACATACAGTTCCCAATTAGCATACTTTTTTTGTTTCACACAAAATAACATGATATAAGGGTCAATAACATCTCATGCTGACAAAGTACTTTTTCAGCCTGTTTCATCTGTAAGGTTGTGGGTACTGAGTTTCAACATGTGCATACTTCAAAAACATTTGGGAGGCTGCATCTCAGCAGGAGCTCTGGGGAATAGCTCTTGATCCTAAGAGCATTAAGCAAGAAATACACAAGGGGTAATTAGGTGGCAGCAGCTCAAGTTTATATTAAACATCCTGCAGCTGTATCAACCAAACTCGCTTGTCCGTGTGTTGGTTACTGTAGCTGTCTTGGCCCTTCACAGTCCAGCTTTTCTCTGAAGTCAGCCATGGTTCTTGTGGAAATGACCATGTGGTTCAGAGGGCTGAGCTGCATCCAGCTCTGTCTTCTGTGGCCCAGCATGACTTGGGCTCCTCCAAAGGAGAAAGGATTTTTTTCCTGCTTTTCATAATTCCTGAATTTCAACACTAAACGGTTGTAGGTGAAAAAGAAAAGTGTTCTGTCTGATACTGGAATGAATGTTTTGTTAATGCTGAAGCCTCTTAGGTAGAACCCAGAACCTTATTCCCGCTGATCTGTTTCTATTGAGAAAATAGCTTTTTGTTGTAGAGTCAAAGCATTAGTAAGTAAAACTGATGTCCCCACAGAAGGTCATGAGGCTATTCAGGGGTGAAATGAGTAGTCCTAGGTGAGGCAAAAAATGAAACCTGCTTTATGAACATTTCCAAAGCATCATTTTATGTGAGATTGCTGAAAATAAGCCTAAGAGAATACATCAAAGTAAGGTGATCTGCTTGGATCACATCTGCTTGCATGCTTGTCTGCAGTCATTACCTTTCCATCAATGATGTAAGTCATATGAACCTCAAAGAAAAATCAGAACAGAATATTCCAAATATTCTTCAACCAAATTCTGCTGTTTTCCCCAGTTTCTTTCTGGTGTGAGTTTTCTTTTCCGACTCGGAGGTTTTGTTTGGTTCATTTCATTGCTATAGACAGATAAGACAAATGTGTACATGGATTTTTCTATTTGTAAACGAGCACTACAAAGGAGAAGATATGACATAACATTTCTGTCTTACAATAAACAAAACAAACTACTATACAATGAAGAGAATGACGGGAGCAAGTTGTATGTGTCAAAATGAAATAGGACATCTGTGTAGTAAAAAGTGTTGCTAAGAAAGCTTTTCAAGTGTTTAATGAGGGAAAACAGATCGTTAAAGTATAGATTTGATTGTTGGAAAGAACAATGCCTTCTGCTTTTGACAATGGCTCTTGGGTTGTTTATAATCAATACATTATCACACAGCTCTTTCAGGCCCTTCTACTGTGTGTCGTTGTGTCAGTACCTGATTTGGAAAGAAACTGAACCTATTTATCGATTAACTGCTTTGTAGTGAAATCATCACCTATCAAACTCCAGCATCTAGAGGTCACCAGATAAATAACCTGCTTGGCTATGGCTGGGTGTGTGTGCAGGAGTGAAATGAGAAAGGAGGGCCAATCCTCAACACAGGATCCCTGTGTGTGCTGCTTCAGACCAGTGTGAATGAGAAGAAATTTACAGCTGGTGGTAGAGCAGCCATGGGAGTGAAGTTTAACTTGTTTTGGTGTATATACTTGGAAGGGTAGGAGCTGGACAAGTGTTTGAATGACCTGAACTTGAAGTGGGTGATGCCTCCTCAAGTTCACTGTCTATGTGCGAGCTGATAGTGCTGGTACAGCAATTGAGTGGTGTAGCTGGTAATGAATGCAGGCAAATAAAGTTTACCCAGTTGTAACATGGACAGCAAAGGATTTAGCAGCATCTCCCCATGGAGCCCAGAAAACCAGGCTCTGCCTGAGCTGTGCAGTCCAACCAACACCAGTGGTGGCCTCGCTGCCCAGATCTGTGTCCAGCTGCCTCCAGCTGATGCTGCAGACCGAGGTGGCTATTTTTCCACTTTGAAGGAAATTCTTTTTCCTTTTAAACAGTGCTTTTCAGTTGTTTTTTTGTGGCATGGAATACATCTCTAGCTAATACCCCTCATTATGCATTTCCTTAATTATTTGGTTTCCCAGTGGCTTAGTAATCTAATATGACTCTAGGGACAAATGCTTGCCTGAGATCACAGCCTAAATATCTAATGTTATATGGGATCCAGAGATTAGCAGAACTAAATCCTAAATCCTCTGGGGCTAGAGAATGCCAGTGAAACTGGTGGGGAACTACCAGTATGTGGCTGAAACCACAGTGAACAGAAGTTAAATAATGGTGCATCCACTCCAGCCTCTTCCGTCTTATTTGTTATTACAGGGCCTCAGGGATTTCAAATGGGACAAAATCAGAGTAAGGTTTGTTAGAACATCATCACAGGTAGTGGCTGGAAAGGGTCACCTGCTATACAGAAAGCATTAGTACTGAGGTGTGGGAGAGGGAAAGGAACAGGCTCTTTTTTTGCCATGCTATGTTGCTGTTCTCTCCTGTTTTCTGGCTGCCGAAACACCCATTATCTCAGGAGCTGTTACTGCTATTTGTCTGATGCAGAGTAGTGAATCACAACCAAATCGAAGGGAGGGTCCCAGGTTTTGATTGAATCCCAAACCAGACAGGTTCTATTATCCTTCTTTTTGTCTCTTATTCAAATGTGCCTGAATCATTATAGATTTTAACATAAGGCACTGAAAAATATGCAAATTTCTGTAGGATTTCAAGCTTCTGAGATTTAAATTTTGCAAAAACCAGCTAGTAGATTGCAACATCTTATCTCATTGCAATGCTACCACAAATCTGGTCACTGAAATGAACCTTTTTTTTTTTTTTCCCCCCTGGAACAGTTCCAACTCTAGTTTTATTGCTCCAGGCCTGAAATTTATTTTATCTATACATTCAGAGTCTTTTTTTTTTATCCCATCCTATTTGATAGTCTGGAAAAAAAAATTGTTTATGGATTTAGAGATTTTCATCACAGTAGTGGTGAGAGTAGAGCTCTGTTATCCTGCGTGCACACGGAATAGTTACAGACGTGCACTGTACATGCTAATCCAGTGCGGCCCTTGCTGTGAGTTTTGATATTTTAACTGTACCAAATATTGTTGAGTTTAGTTGTCACTTGGGTCCCTCCAAATCCTGGTAGTAGAGAGTTGTCCTTACGTCAGTGTGGTATGTGTGCAGCTTTGTCCCGTGTAAATGGCTTTGAATTGGAATTATTGTTACAGCAACACTATTATTTTTAGTATAATGAGGTGCAAAAGAATGAAAAAAATAGCCTCCCTCCCCATTTTGTTATTAGTGTAACTTTTCACAGCTCATTCTAGCAAACTTTGTGGCTGTCTTAATATTTCCTCTTCAGCACAAAGAGAATAAAGCATTAGGCACATCAAACAGTATTACCCCGAAGTGTTACCCTTTGCTCTTGCGTTAAAGGCGAGTTGTTCCTACCTGTTTTGAGAAAATACCAATGTTTGGTTCTTCAAACCTAACGAGTACCAGCTGGGACACATCTCTGTTTATATAAAGGAAAGTAGCTTTAACCTTTGTGCAGTGGTGTTCACCCAAATTATTCAGCCTTGGGGATATTCTGCTGAGTGTCAGGATCTTGCCAAGCTGTGCATTGCTCATTTCTGCCCCATTTGTCGTTGCAGCACAAGGATGTCTCAATAAACAACATCTGGAAAGTGACTTGAGAAGTTCCTTGTTAATCATTTATTGGTTATAGGCTGAAGAGCATTTGGTAAACAGGGGCTGATGCCAATTACCTGGCAGGAATTTTGGTTTGCTCAGAAGATCTAAAGGACACTGTGATCATTAAATTCTTTCAGACTCTGCTCTGGAAAAATATTAACCTGAGAGAGGCAGCACTGTTAAGTGAGAAATTTTAACAATTGACAAATGTATGTGGCAGCCTCTTCACGCACTTGTCTGCTGAATAAAATGTTTGCACTTTTTATCATTGGTATTGAAAGCCCAGTCCATGGAGTTGTTTGCTTAGTCCCCAGAGAACAATCGGTTCAGATCAGTTGCTCTCAGTCCCCGTATTGTACACTGCACACTGCCTCAGAAGTGTTGCTGATGTCTAACCAGAGGCGTGGATAAGAATCAAAAATCTGGGTAACAGTCTCCAAAGGCTGTGTTCTTCCTTTGTTAGGAGCGTTCCTCTTTGGATTTTCATAACGCTGCTAATATTTTATGTTGTTTTTCATAACAGTATGACACTGCTATCTGATTCTTAATATTTCTTAGAAAAATCAATGATGCAGACGGATTTCCATTGTGTCATAGCAGCTGCCTGTGTCAGGGTGAACACCAGGTGAGCTGGAAAGCTCTTAAATAACTGTGGCAAAATGGCTTTGTTTTGGGGTCTGCACTAGTTTACTCGCTGCTGGGACCCTGGGTGTGGTTGAGCACAGACATGCTAGAACTTACACTGTCTATGTTTTTTCAAAATAGAGAAAATATTCAGAAAACATAAATGAAGTACACAACTCCTGCAGTTTTCATTTTCTAGAAGTGCAGAGAGGATAGTCTTAATGATGGTAAATTCATTTAAGCTCTCCAAATCAGCGGTTTCCTTAATGTGTGATTTTTATCACAAGGAATGCTCCATTGGCCTCTCAGGACTACTGTGATACAAATAATCACTCACTGAGAGTTAATTGATAACTTTCACCTTTTCATAATCTTTGACCTTTACTCTTCTAATTTATACCAGCGTATAACTTAGAAGTTTGTACCAGCAGTTCTGGTGGACTTGCTCTTGATCTACACTGAGATCAGACAGGTCACTGTTGCCTTCTAAGAACTGTCTTTCCTAAAACTGGGTGTGAGGAAATTATCATTTCATACAGGGCCTGTTAGTTCCCGAGCTTAACAGATTTACTGATTGCAGAAAACCTGCATTAAAGAAAATAAAATATTTAAAGGTAATGGATGTTTGGGTGATTTTAGTATTATGCTTATGAGGGCTCTGTAAGTCTTTACCATGGAACTATAATTGTGCATTCAAAAAATAGTTCATTGATCAGTGTCTCTTAAAGATATGATGAAGAATTGGGTTCAATAATTGTTTAAATACCTTCTCTGTTCTTTCTCTCTGTAAAAATTATATTTAACTCTATATGGATTCTCCACAGTTATAGCTTAGGTTTTCAAATTACAGGAAGAGGAAAGAGGGAGGGCGGCTGAAGAACAGGGACTTAAGATAGTCAATTTAGCGTGGAGTTAGTCCAGCTTAATGGCCAAGTAACACAATTAGGACCCTGTTGTCCACACTTAGGCTCTGCAGACCTCTCATCTTTCTATAATTAGAATGAAATACAGAGCTATCTGACTCTCTCACCTGCATTATGCAAAGTCATTTTTCCCTCTCTTCTATAATTATAGTGCACAGCTTAAGAGACTGCCAAGTGCTGAGAGCAGCTTTAGCTTACGTGATAGTGCTTCCCAAGAGGATCAGATGGACTTGGTTTTGATTCGAAAGCATGTTGTGGAGATGGGAAGGTTAATCAAGCATTATTTAGATGTTAAGAAACTCTGACAAATTTGCACTCAGGACCTTTCTATTTCTATGGGGTTTTCAAGCGAGGTAAGGATTTTAAGTAAAACTATAGAGATTCTATCAGTTTCTGAACTTAGCAGCAATTCAGGAGCTGACTTGGTAGCCAGACTTTCTTGATGTAGCACCATTCCAGCTGCTTTTATTTTTACGGTTTGCTTTTGTAATCTCCCAATAAATAATTTTGCAGTAAGTCTCCACACAACAATTTAACAAGACTTGCAAGATCTACTGCTGTAAGCAGCAGAATGTGGTTTTAACAGAGTCGGTTAATCATCTGCCTTTTGCCTAATTTTCCACCAGCCTGGGATGTTCAGATGCCACTCGTGTGCATGTTACTCCTGTGTAAGTTGTGAATCCATGGCATGTTTTTACTCTGCCTGTCATGTGGCTGTGCTTCAGTGAAGGGGGGGAACTGTGTCTCTTTGTGCTCTGGATACCAATGGTGTGGTTTTAGGGTGGGTGTGCAGAGGGGATGGAGAGAGCTGGGCATCCTTTGCTTTGGTGGAGTTTGTGCTGCCTCTGCAGCCAGCTGAAACATTCTCATCAAAGAATGCTTGTGGTACTTCCTTTCAGGTGCATCTTGTTTGCATTTGGAAAGACCCAAAAGGCACCAAAAGGCAGTTATTTTCAAAGCATTCCTAAGGAAAGATATAACAATTCTTCTGTGTTTTCTTCCTTATTCAAGTCAGAGTCTTCATCCCACAAAAACAAACAGACCGATCGCCTGACGAGTTGCCTGCATTCAGCATTTGGCAAAGCTTGATCAGTTTGCCAAATGTTAGTGGCTCTGTTCATAGAGGACCTTGCAGGGAAGAGGGGGTTTTAGTTATTTCAGATGACCTCATTATCCATTGCAGCTAATACCTATGTAGCTGTTTGCAGTAAGTCACAAGATTTTCCACAGTAAACTGAGAGAAGATTTTGGTGGTTTTGACTAAAGTATTAGATGCTTATAATAAAGTTTTAGTCTACTTGACTGTGGTTCAAAGTGCTCTTATCAAACAGAGAGAGCACCCTTAAAAAGGAGAGGAGCTCATCTGTGTACAGTAAGTCCTTGGTGCCTGGTTGCAGCCCTGGAAGAGGACACCTCTCAAAGGGACACCACTGCTCACCAGGGGAAAGTGGTCTCAGCTAACAGGAGGATGGAAAACTTTGGATTTGGATCCTGGTGATTCTTCTGGTTGAGAGGCAGATATTCAGAAGATTAATATGCTGTCCTTTGCCTCAGTGTAAATACCCAGTGAGGGGAGTGTACTTGTACACTCCTTGTGGGCTTTTTAATAGGAAACTGGGAGAGGAGAAGCTGCAGTGATGCCCACTGGGCATCGTCTCCTTGGCAGGCCCTGCCTGCAGCAGGCAGGAATTGCCTGTCACAATCAGGCTGGGTCTGAGCAGAAGCAGCTCAGTCATTCAGGAGAACCTTGCTGTGATGTGCAATGTGGGAGGTGAGAACAGCCAGGGTGAGCTGCTTGACAGAGCAGTGTGATGGGATGTGCCTCCTGTTTCTGATTGCAGCCAAAATAGATCACTAGGCTTGTTTTGTATGTCTATACTCTGAAGTCCTCACACAAGAAGTGTGTGTGTGTATACAAAGCTTTCTCAAGCCTCTGGTAGTCACTTCTACAATGAAAAATCTTCAAGTGAGATGCAGCTGAACAAGTTATGTGTGTCTGTGACAGTGACCAAGCTACCTACGAGCCAGAGCGAGCCTGTTGATTGAGATTTCACAGCTCCCTGTGGCTTGAAACAGCTGCAAAATCGCTATATGTGGGCAGTGGCTGTTGCCTGCTAGAATTCCAGTCCCTTTTCCCTCCCATCTTACCTCCCACAGTGACCTGTATAGCTGAAGCACTGAGTGCTGTATTGATAATCGAGGATAAAGATCATTATTGCCAGCCTGAAAACAGAAAAGCCTATTGCCCTGGATATAGCACGTCCTCTGAGCCCACTCCAGCTGCACTAACTTCCTAAGCACCAAAATCAGATCAATAAAATACCTGCCTTGGTTCTGCCACTTCAAAGTGATTTCCTGTTTTCTGATTCAGGTTCTTCATGCATGCTGTCCTTCTGCCTCTGTCAAGAAAGGGAAGAATAATGTCCTCTATAACTGTTCAGTTCTCTCCAGAGTTCAGGGCAACTGTAGTAAACTGGACCATTTAAGAGTCTGTCTGAAAACTTAATGTGTAATAAAGTTGTGGTGATAATTTAGTCATGTCAGAGAGAGATGACACTTCAGTATCTACAAAGCTTGGAATTCTGGAAACTGCTGAGGCCCTGCTGCATGAGGGAGAGGTTAAGTCTTTCTCTCTCACTTTTGAGTGCAAGGCACAGTCCCACAAAACCAAATGTGTTTCTTCCCCTGTGTGCCTAAACTTACCAGTGGCTCTGCAAGATTTACAGTGTCTGAGCCTGGTGGCCATTATTACAAGTGGTAGTGCTGATGAAAGATGGGATGGAAAGTCTTATTCTGTTCCCTTTTCAAAAGTCCTCTACAGGCTGTAACTGATGGCAAGCAGCCCACAGGCACAGCCTGTGCTTCAGGTAAACTGATCTCAATCCAAAGTGACTCCACTGAGCTTCAGTTAAGGGTTTTGTGGTAAACTCACATGGGAAGAGCTGAGAGCAGAATGTGAAGGTAAAGTTTACCTCTGCCCTTCTTTACAGTAACATAAACCATTAGACAGAAAAGTGACAGTTTCTCCATTATTTCTGGGCATTATGTTCTGGGCATTTCTCCATTCTGTTCTGGTATGTCAGTGTTAGTATGTTGAAAAATAATATCCAGTAGTGCTTACCTATAAAGGAGAGTTGGTCATCAGAGTAAATGCAAGGAGAGCATCAGGCTCTGAGCACAGTACTGAGTTTAACCAATGTGGGCAGGTACTGGAGGTGTGAAATTGAAAAAGTCACAAATGTTTCCTGCCTTATTCTTTCTAGACAGGTTTCTTGTACTTATTTAAAGGCCAGGAGTCCCAAAGGACAGTGTTACCACCTTTATTACTTTCTTTCTAATGAGATTTTTCAGATTTGTGGCAAAGCCACATCCCATGTCGCAAATGAGATACTAGGATTTGCTGCATCTGCCAACGTGCCTTAGAGTGAAGGGGCAGCTGTAATTCTTGCCATTCTGTATTTCCTCATCTTTCTTTAATGCATTTAAACCTTGACACAGAGATACTGTCCTCTCTGAAGGGGAAAAATTCAGACCTGACAAAACTGTGACTTCAGTCAGGCCTCGGTAAGAGCGAATTTTGCTCAGAGTTGTGTTTCATATAAGGCTTAGGACTAGAAGTCAGTACTCATATCAGCCTGCCCTTAAAGGTTTTAATTCACTATTACTTAATCTCCCAAATATTTATATATTAGGGTATTTCATTTACAACTTCATGTACAATTTCATACACCTGCAGCCATTGGTACAACTATTTTATTTTTTAAAAAAATTTAACGTATGAGTAACGTGAAGCCAATTTAGCTTACTTCCACGAGGCACAATAAAGTTATGTGGGCATGATGACTGTTTAATATTCTTGGAGGCATTTAGCACAGGGTAGAATGGCAACTTAAAATACTAGAGCCAGGAAAAACATGAATTTGATAAGTCCATTTTTTTTCTGTCAGACATGTGTATTTTAGCAATCAAGACTGACTTCTATGAAGCCAGACTGGGTCATTTATATATGAAATCCTTTTATATTTCTGAAGTCCAAATTTGCATGGCAGATTTTCCTGTGAAATATCCAAATGGCTGGTGCTTTATTTTCCCTGTGACTCTGTGTATCTCAAGTGTTATGTGCCTTTCACTCCAGGAAACGTTTCTGCATTAAAAAACCCATAATGAGTTTTACCTCCTGGCATTATTCTGGGCAACAGGACTTAGTCTTGCTCTTTTCCAAGACACTCTTTGGTTCACTGCTGTCACCTGCATCACCCTTCTGACGAATCTGTGAGAAATCAGAGTGCCTAGAGCTCAGTTACGGGGCTGTTGAAGGCAGCCCTTCTCCCCCGTGGTCTATTCAAACTCTGGAAAAGAAATACACCAGTCCAACAATCCTGAATAAACTTGCCCTGTCAACTGACAGACAAAAGTGGGAGGGGAGGAGAGTAAAATAATTAGTAAGTGAAAATCCTGGAGGCAGCACAATGTATAATTTGTCTTTTTTTTTTTTTTTTTTTGGTAGTTGTGAGATGTGAGGTGGACTGATTAAGATTTTGAAGGGAATGCTGCCACAGTGCTTCCTGGGGTCTGGCAGAGGTGATTTTGGGAATGAAGAGTAACATTTCACCCCACAAGTTGTAAACATGAAAAAGTTAGGTTTTAACTCTCTTCCTCAGCTAGGGACATGCCCCTCCAGAAGTTAGCTGCTGCATCCAACCTTCCTTCTGTTCTCTGGCTTCCCTTACTGGCTCAAGGGTTGGCACCCCTGTCTCCCTGCTCCCAACTGGCTGGATCCATGGAGGATGCTGATTGCTTCTGGGGCTGCACCTGTGAGGTCTGGAAGTCCTGTTCCAGATTCCTCTGGCTTTCTCAGATCTTGTACTGACTTGGAGGTACTGTTGGTGTACAGGGAGGCAATTAGCAGAGCGACTGCTTAATTGGTGCTGTAAATGCATGAGTAAGTCTTTTAGTGTCCATGAAATCAACAAAAATGCCACAAGAGGAACATTTGTTTTTAACAGCTGCTTGGCTGAGGAGACATCTTGCATTGATCCCGGGCTATTGGACTGCCAGACCTTTATTCCAGTGCAGCTATCAGTAATGAACTGGTGGTAAGGAGGAGCTGGGATGAAAAGACTGCAGCCCTCTAACGTTAACCTCACCACAGAGAGAAAGGATGACTTTAGCACACATAAATATGAGAAAAGCATGATCTTAAAACAAGGTCCTGTGCCTTGAAAGGCTGCTCTCAGAGACTTCACCTCTGCTCATTCTGGCAAGGTCCCAGTACAGGACTCTTGCTATAAAGTGTCACACCCTACTCCTGTGAGCTGAGAGGGGAATCTTTCACAAGGAAGATGAAAAGTTAAAAAAATAGATTCCATGACTGAAAGAAGAGCAGATAATTGCTATTTGTCTCTCTGAGCTTTTGTGGGCAGATATTGAATAGAAAATGGTTCGTATAATTGTATTTTTGGGAGCCTAGTTGCAGCCAAAGATTTATAGGGTTTTTTTCCTGCGAAACCCCTGCTCTTTTCTATTTTAAAAGAGGGACTATCACCAAGTGTCACCCTGAAGAATTGGACCCACTACAGTATTTTGTTACATATCAGAAAACAAAGTGTGAGGCTGGTACACTATTAAGCAACAGCAGCGGAGCTGCCACTCTCAACCTCATTATTCAAACCTCTCTTTAGTTCAATTATACACCTCTACAGCTAAGGAAGATAGATGAAGGTCATTTGGGAGCTGTAAACCACAACGCACTGAATGCAGAACTATGTTCTTAAGCTGATTTACACCTTGTTCTCCAGTGTTGTACAGCATGGGGCTTCGATTGAAATGCAGAGGCAGTGATTGAAAAGCCTTTTTCCTCCTCTTAGCTCCAGATCCACTGCCTGTAATTATTACCTTGATTAGATGGTGAGAGACAACGGGTTCTGCTTTCAAACCCGGGTGGTGACAAACCCCAAAATCTTGGGACTCGGGCAAAGGACCCACTGGGGCTGCACAATGGTGTTTACATCTGCAGTAAGTTAATTCTTGATTGTGTTTATTGGTCCAACAAGGAAGAAAAACTTTAATTGAGGGAAGCAATTTGCCTTTCAGGAGAGACAAAGAACTGCCATCCTGTACTGATTTACCTCCCATATATCTCAGCATGAGAAATGTCAGGTATATTGAAGAAAGTTAATTAAACAATGCAAATGCACACACATACAAAAAGAACCTTTTCATGCTATTGACAAAGGATTTTAGGCTTCACTCATAAGAAGCAGAGACATTTTAAAAATAACATATTCTGAAGTGTACTGTGCAGACCTACCTGGGCTCAGATCTTTAAGGCAGTGAATCTGTGGGTACTGAGGCTTTCAAGCTTCTGGCTCCCCAGTAAAGCCCCAGGGGGAGACCAGTTTGGGTTCTCTGGCACTTGGTAAAAAAACTTTCATAAAAACCGTAAATTAGCCTCACTGTCCCTAAATATTGTTTCAGAGCCTGTGCAATGCAAGTACCTTGCTTTGTATGTTAAGGTTAAGTCACACATTAGTTAACACTTTCACTGAAGTCAATGGAAGCAGATACCAGCTCTGACAAGCTAGATCTAACTAAATATCACCTTGGATTCCACTCTTGTCCTGGAAAATGTTTTTGCATAAGCTAACTTAAGAGGGGAAGAAAGGCAATAAAACTAAAATGATTTGAATTCTTTTCTGAAGTGTGGTTAGCTAAACATCCTGCATCTCTAGCAACTCATCTTTATCTAGAAATAAATTCTAACAGTACTCATGCTTTTGTTCATTTGACAGAGAAAGCAGGAATTACAGCAGAGCCACAAGTACTTTTGACAGAGAAATAAAAACTATTTTAGCAATATTGTATTTCTATCCATGGATCAGAGTGTGCTTCATTAACATTTCCCCTCTTTTTATGGTAGGGTAAAACATTAAGCACCATGAATGCATTTTATGATGTTTCAGAATTTGTTTCAGTTGGAGATATTTTTCAGATATTTTTGTTTACTGGAAATAATCACAGTAGAGTTTTAAACATTAATATTTTATGAAAAGGTTTTTTCTCTGAAAGTCTTTAGCATACAGACATATATATGTGTATATATATATGTTTACCTTTTATTACTAACCCTTTACAATTAAAATCATGCTATGATTTCAGTATTGTGGCACTGTAAAAACCTAATTCTGTCCACGTGTGATGTTCCCTAATTTCATAGTACCTTCACCTGAAGGCCAGTGTTTCTTCTGTGTTGTTTGCCTGAGTTTTTATTATTTACACCACCTGGTATCCCTAAGGAAAGAGCTTTCTGTCCGTGTACGTCAGGTTCTCTTTGCTGAGTTTGGCCAAGGAACAAACACGCAGCTCCCACTTCTAGCATGGCCCCATCCCATCATTTGCTCTAATTGTACATGAACTCCTGCCATCATTAGAGTCAGTGGGAGCACTGAAAGGGCCTGAGGTTGCTGAAAATTGGAATCTCTAAGAGTCCACCAGGGACAAATGTAATGATAGATACATCCAAAGACAATAAAATTGTAATTACATTTAATTTGCTACTAACTTAATTATAGATATTCTAAACAAAGATCTGGAATCCCCTTTTCTCACAGGAAAAACTCTGCTTTAGTCAATAAGGCTCTGGTGTAAAAGCAAAGTGGGACTTGGCTCTGATGCATGTGACTGCAATTTGCAGACTTTAACTGAGATTTTGCATTGATTCTTTCCTGCACTGAAGATTTCTGCTGCACTATTTATAATTTTTTATTTTCCTATTAAAACAAAAGTCTTTTTAAAGGAGAAAACAAGTGTCTCAGAACTATTCCCTAACTTCAAGATACTTTTGCTGTGGAGATACTGGATATGCTCGATGTACTTCCCAGCAATCATTACAAATTTAATGACCTGCAGTTGTTAAAATGAAACTTCTTTAGTATCAATTCAAAACTGCCAACATAAGCATTTAATAAAAACTTTGGGCATATATTCCCTCATATAAATCTAGGGTTGTTCCCTAGTAACTTTTTGTTTGGTTGGTTTGTTTTTTTCCTCCCACGAATAACAATTTAATCACTATCTTATTTTTCCTCCTTGGTTGTACTGATGCAATTATTTGCAGGGCTGCAAATAAATCTGATTAGGGAATGATCTGGATTAAAAATAACATCAAAGAGCTCCAAAATCTGTGGTGGAGCTGAGGGAATGGTGCAGGGTTGGGAATGGCTGGTGAAGGATAAGTAGGAAAGATGTTTATGCCAGTATAGATGCTAACATTTTTTAACCTCAAACTATGGATCAGCTGACCCAATGCCAGACCAGGTAGTGGCATAGCCACTCTAATTGTGAGGGTGGAAATTATCCACATGTTGCAGACTGATAAACACTGATTTTCTTTGATTCTGTTCTCTCCCAGTAATTAATTAATAATTGTACTCATGAGGCAAGATTAATAACTTTGAGTAGTCCTGGCTTTTTAATTTTTTCCTTCTTCTGGCAGTAAATTTTGAATCTACCATACATCCTATTCTGGCTGAAATGCTGTTCTGAGTCTGTACTGGCATCCTGCAAACTCTCTTGGAAAGGGCAAGGCATGGCTGTGCTCCAAAAAGAGGGGAGCAGGGAGGATATAATCACTCCGGGATGCATGTTCTGTACCCTGTGTGCAGAAATTCCCTGCAGAGAGTGCTTCAGGGGAGAGCCAGTCCATTTTATCTGTGTGAGTTGGCTCATGTTCCAGATCCTTCCTTCAGAGAAACTTTGGACACATGGAGGTGTTGCTCTCTCTCATATGATGCCATTCACGTCTATGCTCTTAAAAGTAATGGTGGTTTTTTGTTTGCCAGTTAAGATGACAGGCCTTCATTTCAGGGATTGAAAAGGTGAGATATCATAGAAATTTCTACCGTTTCTGCAAGCCAGAGATAGACTAAGCCTTTTCCATCTTACGTTCCATTTTTCCCTGCTTTTTTTTTTTTTTTGCACACCATGAAACCCAGCAATGTCAGCTCCAGAAATTATTGCAAGCCCTGTAGAGAGAACTGGCAAGCAATGGTTTCTAGAAAACGAGCTGGTTTTCACAGCACCACATGTGGATCATGGTCATGCTTTCACTGTCCTTCTGCACCTTTCTTGCAAATACAGTGTGGACAGGGCAAGTTGTGTGTCCAGTCTTCTGCTCTTTTTCTTCTGTAAAAATCCTTGGGGTTTTTGTGTTGAGAAGGGACCAAAGACTGAAATTACCCTGCTGGTTTATTGGAACACACAGCAGGAATGAGAACTCTCTCCACTAGTGTATTTGGACCTTGGAAACGCTGTGTATGCCAAGATAGGATACCCACTAGCTCTTAGCTGGAACCTTCTAAGTAGAGGATATGGCAGTATCAGCTAATTCCAAGAAATATTGGAAATAACAATCTCATGCATGTGTCTAAGTGCTTAAACAGAATACTTAGGGGTTTATTTTATTTTATTTCAGGGTTTTTTAATGCAATAATCTTCTTCAGGAGCAGCATCTGATAGCTTTATACAAAATCATAATGAAGTACTCGAGCAGATTATCCAGGCGAGTTCTCAATTAGCTGAGACGTCTTGACCTATGAATCTGAATAAAAGGTGCTGAGCTTATTGGTGTGACCTTTCTAATGAGCATGAAACTGCTGTGGGTAGAGGAGTCACTGAAATAGCCATAATGTGGGGCAGTAATTCTGAAAGAAGGTTACACCTACTCAGTTTTCTTTTTTCCTCTCTGTATGCTGCAAGAGGGTTTATGAGCTTTAGTTAATGATCCCAGCTGTTCCCAAGGAACTCAGATGCAGATAGCCTTGGACTGAGACATGTATCATAAACAAGGAGTAGCCCTGTGTATCTGTATCTTTTCTTAATCAAGCTGACTGTAAGGCATTTTATGGGTACATGCTGTACACATCATTGAAATGCAGTGCTTCACTAAACAATCAGTGAATGAGCCCTGTTAGTGATATATATATTTGTTATTAGCTAAAGACATCACTATAAACTTCTTCTGTAATTAAAAGTACAACAAAAGGTTAAGCTGAAGGACCTACCTTTCTTAGAGCAGTGCCTTTCTTAGTCTTCTCTGGTCTTATCCAAGAAATCTGCATGCACTATGTTGTTTGGTACTCCATTTTTTTTCTTGGGAGGTGTTGATCTGATCCTTCCAGGGCCTCAGCCTGCTCTCAAACAGCTACTCTGTGCTAGTGAGGATGTGTTAATTTGAACATGTTTGCCTTCTTCCATGCACTCCACCCAAAACAGCCTCCTCTAACCAGAATACCTGGTGCTGCCTAGTGTTTTGATATGACAGACTCATGTTTCTGGTTTTTGGACTCTTGCTGCCCTGGCCAGAGACAGATATCTTTGGCATGACAGACTTCTGTGACATAGATTTATTACTGTCCTTCTGTGCATCCAAAACAACCAGGGTTGTTTTTCCATGTGCCCTGGCCACAGGTCCTGTTTCCTCTTTCCACCAATTGACCAGGTCCAAGCATTAAAACATGTGATTGTGTCCCAAGTACTTGAGGGCCCTGATAGCAGGACCCTGCCCCATCCTGCATGTCCTCTAACACCATGAACTGCACCATCTCCTTCTGCACAGTGCCACAGCCTCTGTGGTGGGAACAAAGCTTTCTCAGCCTATCAGTCAGGGATTGCACTGCTTTCCTAGGAGACATGAGATCTCAGCTTAATGTTTGAGTCCAGCAAGTCTTCTAACTACTCACCTGCTGTTAAACTACAGGTGACAATGATGTTATGTCTCCTGACCATGTTTGTTTTAAAAGATGAAGGCATTACAGATACATGTTGTAAAGGATTCATTCCTTAGATCTGTTCCAAATGTGGGCAGTGGAAGGGCCACCTTCTAAAGGACTGGCATGCTGCTCTGTCTGCCTTTAGATCTTTACCAGGCTTTATCCAGCAGTAGGTTCTTAACTGTTCGGGTTGGGTCAGTTTTGAATCAATGCAGTGCTATCACTTTCAGGTGAAATAAAGAATTATTTACTACATTTACCTGCTCTTGTACTGAGATGTTTGCTAAGATGTTCAGAAAAATGTAGGTGGAAGGGACCTCTGGAGCTCATCTCATCCAGTTTCCTGCACAAAGCAGGACTAACGTCAGAGGGTCATGCAGTTAAGTGCTTATAGCCCACAGATCAGAGAATCAGCTTCCAGACTCTTTGCTGGACCTTTTCAAGCCCAGCTGTTGGGACCATCATGTTACCTGTGTATCAGCAAAGGAGTAGAGTAGGGAGTAAGCAGCTCTGTAGGATGAGCCTTATGTAACACAGAAAAGGAAGAGTTCTTACCGAGTTACAGGGGAACACAGAATTGCAGCAGCATATAGTCTGGATGGTTTAATAAAGTCATAGATTTTGAAGCCAGAAGGGACCATTATATTTGTCTGTTCTGACCCTCTTCATGATGATACAGGGCCATTGAATAGTCCTAATGCTGGAATAAGAGTCTGCTTAGCACTACTTTTCTATAATGATTTCTAACTATTATAACATTTTTCTGAGTTATTCTCTAACCCCTAAATTACTCTTTTTCATATAAGGCTGTCTGTCAATCTGTTCTTTACTCCTTGTCTGACAGCTCGTCCCCTCCTTCCAGTGTCTTGGGTGCCTTTTTTTCTGCTGTCAAACTCAGGCTAATTCATTTTCAGCTCCCTTAAGAGACCTGTCTGAGCACTGAAAGATCTGGACTCTCGCTATTTCATTAGCCCTCATTATTTTTCAGTTAATGGTTAGCTGGCAGCACTGGTTTTGATTTTTTTTTGTGATAGAAATGAAGTAGGTTTGTATTTTATAGTCATTTCTCATCAGTCTCAGAGAGAAAAATATATCTGTCTACAGAGACACTACAGTCTCCTTGAATGCAAGCTTTATTGCTATTTGCATCACTTTCAGTTATGCACAGTTTTAGTGGGAAAAGTATGGAGTGCACACAGCTGTTCACGATGCTGGCAAATCCTGCCACAGATGCTTCCTTCCCTTCTTTGTGACAGGACCTTCATTTTGTCAAGGCACTGAAAGGGAAGCTACTGGCATAGACAGAGAAACAGCACTTGGTTTTCTCATAATACTCTATGTTTTCTGAGACTTTAAAGATACAACAGAGTTTTTAGGAGTAACATGATTAATTTTGCTACTCTGGAATAGAGCACGGAGAGTTATCGACTTCAAAGTGTCATTGTTCAAGCTGGCTTTGCAGCCAGCCAGCACTGAGCTGCAGTTTTCCAGGAGGGGAGGGGGAGTAGCATACTTCCCTGATTACCCTGTACTGGTGTTATTAATTAATCAAGCACAAGCTCGTTTACAATGACTGAAGAATGACTCAAGAACAATCATGTCAGCTTTTTTTTTTTTTTTTTTTTTTTTTTGTGGAGGAGAGATGGGAGAAATATAGAAAATATAACAGTAGCACACGAAAATATTTTCCTGAAGACAGCAGATTCACAGGGAAGGAAAGATTTGAAATATTCGGGTCATTAGCCTGAAGTTTTCAAAATGAATAGGGGTGCTAGATCCCCATGTTTCCTCAGCAGTTTTGGTAACCTCAGTTCATGAAAAATCTATCAGAAAATCAGCTAAGCATATCTTAATTCAGAGCAGGCTTAATAGTCACATTGCATTTACCTGCATAAAACTATGCATGCAGGGTGACTTACAGTTGCTGATCCAGTGAGGAACAGAACTTTGGAGCCTGGGATTTGATGAGCACCAGCAATAGCTGTGTCTTGAGCAGCAGTTTCACATGAACAGCTCCAGTCAGATCAAGGTGCTTGTCATTTATGATCATTTTAGCAATAACCTGAGTGGTTATCTATAAAAAAAAATACATTTTACTCTTCTAATCTGGCCTGTTTCAGAATGTATATAAACTCTCCATTTTTTATTTGTTCACTTTTTATATGTCATCTGTCAATCTACCACAGACAAACTATCTCCATAACTGAGTTTATATGGAATGTAAAACCTATGCAATTAACATTAGTTCTAATTATGCTTCAGCGCTGATGGGGGAAATGACAAGAAATTTATACTTAATGGAGAAAGAAGGAGATGGAGAAAAGATTACAAGTAGTAATGTTTGGTAAAGAGGTTAGTGACATAAAGGAGTTATCCAGAATTAGCAGCAGGAGCAGTATTTGCTTTCCTGTTTTTTCCAGAAATGGTTCTGCTAATAAAACAAGCACAGATGTGGAATGGTTTTATAGCTCATCCTTAAGTGTCCTCATGCAGTGTCTGAAACCTAATCATTACAATGTTTTGCATGAAAGCCAGAAAGTGAGCAAGTCATTATGTTGCTACGTGTTGACATGGTTCCTCAGTATCTTCCTCCTGAAATAAATACAGTCTCTCTGTAGATTTGCTATAATTGGATTCTACTGCACTGTAATATGTAAATCATAAACTTCAATTACCAATGTATAAAAATAGAAAGTCATGTAAATGTCTGAGGGAAAAGTATTTGAGCAACTGTGAATATTTAGGATAACCAAAATGTGTATTATTTTGTTATAGTTGTTGTCATGACCCTGAATTCTTAGGGAGTTTTTGTTTGGTTTTTCTTTCCAGTTTTACAGTTCTTGGGTCAACTGTGTCAGTGAGCCATGTTTCACCCACTTGGTGCCATACTACTAACTGGAGGTGTGTTGGCTCTTTAGTCTGTCTGTGGTATTTTGATAGCTTAAAACAAATAAGCAAAAAGGTGGTTTAATTTGTGTTTTAAATTAAATTGCTCTGAGGACACTGTTATAATCTGAGTGTTTAGCTTGCCTCTTGCTGTTCCTGTACAGTCTGTGATGAGTGACTTCAGCAGTCTGTAACTCTTGCTTTTTAAAGGTATGAGTGAGGATGGCTAATGCAGCACCTCCTGAAAGGGATGTTGGTACAGTGAGGCAGATCCCCCAGAGGACATTCATGCTTATTTTTGCCAGGGGTGATATCCCACAGGTGGGTCCCACAACCAGACATGGTCATATGATAAGGAAGGGAGAAATTAGGAGGCTGGTTTTGTGTCATACAGCATTTCATAGCCCAGAAGTGTTGGGTTTCACCCCCACGCAGTGTGGTGGCTCTTGGCAGACGCTGCTGCTTGTGCCAGCAGAGGGGCTGTTGTCTTACAGACCTCAGCAAGGAGCAGATGGGAACAAAACCTGCAGCAGCTGTACTGGATCAAATAATGGAGCTTCATGCACAAGGCATGAGATTGGACTTGGTGACGTAATTTGTCAAGTACAGTTGTTTAGAGGCAGCCAGCAGGAAAATGGGAGAGGATGAGTTCGCCAGTGCCATCTGAGTTAATAGAACAAAAGAAGCAGGCTCTGCTCCTTTTCTATTTTATTTTGTCACTGAAGCTCACTTGTCTTGGTCCCTTAAATAAGGAAAACTGAACCTAAATTCCATTTTCATCTTTTGCAGCAGCTCAACTCTCCTTGTTTTCCTCAGGCCTTTCTGTTCCAAACTCTTCTGCTGCCCAAAGCCAACTACCTGTAGAAACATGTTCCATTTACATTGCACTAACACTGTATCAGCATGCAGGATTCAAACAAATGGGCTGATAGCTTATGTCTTAAAGTGAGCTTTGCAACTGCTGTCTATCACCAGCTTCCAGAGAGATCATTCCATTACAGTCAAATTACATTTACTTTACTGATGTGAGTAACGTCTCAACTCATTAGGATTAGCTCCAAGCCTTCTGTGGTATAGATTATTCTACATGGATGTGCCTCAGAAAGTTCAAATCTATTTCTTACCTGTCTAAAGGATTTCAGTAACGAAGAGATCAAGGAGGAAATGTGAATTTCTTCTACCTGCTACTTAATTCTAGACTTGCTGTTTTTATCTTAGTGCAGTTTAATGTTATGCCAAAGAAATGCAGCATTCTCTTTCTATAGAAAATGTGTCAATTAAACTGTTGTCCTTTGTTCATCTCATATTCTGTGTGCAGGTCCAAAGAAGTATTAAGGCAGAAACTTTTGAAGATACCTCAAAAGTGTAATTGATTAATTTTTTGTTGAATTCTAGTGTGATATTGGTGTCCAGTTCTTGAAGACTCCAGGAAGCCTATGAGCCTATAAAAACCTGTATTACATTCAGGGCAATGTAAGTTCAAGTAACTTTAACAAACTATTATATTTATCCACTATTTTTTAATGTTGGATGGTACTGAAGTTTGCACTTTGAGATGATCAAGTGCAATACTGAAAACCCCACAACAAACCAGGCCTTGCATCCTCAGTAAGAAAACAGACCAGAAAAGCTTGCTTAAAAACAGTACTCATTTCAAGATACTTTTGTATTAAAGTGAAAGAATGAAAAACCTGCTGCTCACTTCAGCAGGTATGGTTAAAGAGGAATGCTTTTATTGCATTTCCAGGGAAAGGCCTTAAAGAATTGGTTTTGCACTGCTGGAAAAATCCCATCGCTGCTCTCCAGCTAGACCTGAGCCTGTAATACAACGGGATCCTATCACAATCTTTCATTCACTGAGCCCACTATATTTTTTCTTGACACAGCAATTACTACTTAATCTCGTTACGATAGATGGTAATGGAGCCTAGTTGTAAAATATCCCTTTGTGTTTTTTTCTTTTATTTTGTTTTGAATATATTGCTTTGATTTTTATCACATTTATGTGCACATTAAGGCACAATTATTCATTGTTAAAGTCAATCTGCAATCAATGTCGTTTTCTGTATTTTGTTTACCCAGATTAGAGGTTTGATCCTGCTCATTGACTTCAATAAGTGCTTGACTTACCCTCTCCTCCCCCTTCCCTGGATCTCCATTTTACAAAGAAGTTTGTCCTTGGCCCTGGCCTTGGTGCACAATGAAAAGGGCCCATAATACAGACTCTTATGTGCTCTGAGGAAAGACTGGTGATGTTTATTCGTGCTGGGGCAGGGCACAGTGTCACCCCTTCAAGTCTCCCTGGTATCCAGTAAAGGATAACTGAAGGACAGGGGCTGGAAAAGGGTGGAAGGATAAGCATAGGGAGGAGGAGGAAGGCAGAAAATGGCTAGTAAATGCTTTAGAAAGAGACAAAACCATGGCATCCCAGGGCAAAGGCTTTGTCACACCAAGGACTGGGTCTGGGCACTGCTCTCCTCTGAGCATGAGGAGCTCCAGGGCTCCTCTGAGCTCTCCTCTTTCACGCAGGGAAGGGCCTGTGGCTAAAGGGCTCAAGACTGGCCAGAGAGCTCTCAGACAGAGGACTGTGCATATGGAGAAATTCAGTCAATGAAGACAGCTGGAGCTATGGAGGAAAAGGAAATGTTCTCAGTGCTTCAAGGGGCAGCCTGGAAGGACAAAAGCAGTCCCTTCTGACCTTCAAATATGTTGCTGCTTCAGAGTGGTTCCAGTTTCGAGCAATTTTCTGTGCATTCACTTGAAACCTTCCTCTCTTCAAAAATGGGATATTTGTGTTCTCCACCCTTTCCTGTGACTTTTCCACTTGTCATATATCCCCTTCTTTAAGTTATGAATAAGTAGTTTTTTCTCCTATGAGCTGCATTCCTGTTCTGGTGAACAAGAAACTTAATGTAATATTAAGCAAAGAAAGAAACTCATTTTCCTATCTCTCTAACTTGACTCAGGCTATCAGTTACCCTGGAGTAAAGTGGAGATTAATCTACCCCATGTGTACTTGCTGTATTTAACAATAACAGTCCGCTTGTCTTATCAGTCTCCCTGTGGAAGTTTTGATCAGAGAACTGAAGGAAGAATAAGCCTGTGTTTACTCTTGCTGAGGATCTTGACGTTTGGCAGAGTGTTTGCCTTGCTGGTTCTGTGCCAAAGCATTACAGACCCGGTTGGCTGTGCAAGGGAGGGGGAAGACAAGTAGGAGAAAGCCCCATTAGGGAGTGCTGGGAGAAAAACCTGCAGAGGTCACAGAGCACTTTTGCTACCCACATTTAACCAGGAGAAGTTGCATAGGCAAAGTAGGATTGTTCCAAAGACTGCCTGTCACAGGGACCATGCCAACTTAGCCACCAGAGCTGTCAACCACAGCCACCATAGGTTGTGATATTTTTGGTAATATGGAAATATGTTACTTTTATCATTCTTGTTTTTTCTATAGAGCCAGACTGCTTTCTGAAACTCCAGGCGAAATTATATTCCCCCCCCACGTATTTCAGTGTGAGGAATATCCAGTTAGCTTGCTTCCTGCCGATCTGTCCATGCCAAAAGGAATGTTCTTTGGGTGATCTGAAAAGTCTGAATCATCTCCCTCTTTAAATCCTGCCTCAAGAAACCTCTGTAATGTGTGCTGTGCACAAGAGTTCAGGTCATCAGCTCTGTGTAGATTGGTGGCACTTAGGATAGAACATGTTTCATAGAAAGTTTTTGTTTAATAAATGATAGTGAAAAGTGTCCTGGAGTATTGTAACTGCTAACGTTGCACTTCCTTACCACAGCCCTAATTTAATTTCCTTAAAAAGTACATTTTGAACCTTTCCAGGCACTGAAAGTGCCTGATGAATGTATGTGGAGTGTATAATTTCAACCCGGACATTGTGATATTATTTCACATAAATAACAATTAATAACCTTTGGAGAACATTCTCAGCCTCAGATGTAAGACCAAAAGTCTGGTGTTACTGTGATTTTGCACACATAAAGGGAAACTAACCCCTCACCCCTCTTCTGTACCAGTTCTGTGGTCAAGATAATCTCCTCTCCATGGATCATCTGTGGGGTGGCATGTATCATGTCCCACTGCTTGGGAAGGGAGGAGGGCAGTGCAGACCTGCCAGTCTCCTGGGTCTCATGGGACCCAAGTCTCATAATGAGAATGGGAACAGGGTGAGCAGCAGAGTTGCTGCCTTCTGCTTTGCCACTTCCGTGGAGGAGTCCTTGTATAACAGCTCAAGTCAAAGAAGCTGCTTGCACCAGGATGCAAGTTTATTTTGGGGGGAGGGAGGATAAGGATAAAGTGCACTTTTTAAAAATAAAATATTACTGCTTGTACTTATTTGATGCCTGACAGTAGATTTCTAACCCTTTTTTAAATTAATCCTTAGCCTAAAATTCAACATTACAAATATATCATTTTCATTTCAAGCTATAGCTATTTTGCTAAGTCCTACTTTCCCCCTCTATTGATTTTATTCCTGTCTAAAATCTCTTTCTGTCATTCTGTAATAGAATAAAAATGGGCTAAATCAAGCACTTTATCCAATCAATGACTCTTCATACTTGACCAAGAATCTCTGTGCCAGAAATAACATTCCACAGTCTGGAAGTGATAAGGATGAAAAGGTCCATTACAACATATTAATCATTGTTCTTTCATTTTTCTTTAGGCAGGACAAGTTCCATTGCTGTTTATTCTGTGACTTGTGATGGGTATCTTTGAAGCTGGCTTTACAACAGCATTGACCTTAGGCTTTACATGCTTTCTTTGACTTTTTAAACTGCTGTGCCAAGATATATGCCCATTGGGTGTGCATTATTCCCACATGCAATTCCTAGGACTGAATACAGTACTGACTGGAAGCCTGCCATGGGGAGGGAGGTTGGTCATTTTTCTATGCCTGACCTGGAAGAACAGGTGTGGTAAGTGGATGGTGAAATCAGGTTCCAACCATGTGTGGAAATACTTGGATGGTGGATACTGCCTGTGCAGTGAGAGAAGGCAGGAAGCAAGCACTGGGGTGGAGCAAGAAAACTACTAAAATCCATCTTCCTCTGCTTGATGCAGGAGAAGGGAAATAGGCAGAAAGGGTTAGAGGTCTAGAGGCAGTGAGAGCTCATGCAAGAAACACAGTCCAGCTGCTTCTGTATCAGACAGGAGAAGTAATACTTGTGCTTGATTTGGAGTAGGGTTGTTGATGCTATAAAAGTAAATGCCAAAGACACAGTAGAAGAAAATGTTTTCATTTTAAGCTGAATATTCATCTCCTACGATGCTACTCCTCTTCCTATCCATGTCTGTGCTAACTAGGACCTGCAGAATCAAGTGTTTATATTTGCAGCAGTCAGTTTGATTGTCACAAACACTGGTGTAGCTCTGCTCAGCTCGGGAATAGATCTAAGAAATTGCTAAACCATGCAACATGTTGAGCATGGTAATTTAAACAAGCCAGAAGGAAAATGGGAGAGAGGCAAGTCTTCAGTCATTTTCTTCAGTTGTAGAGAGACTCTGTGCAATTTATTATCCAGAGATTGGAAATGCCTCCTGAAAGCAGGGGCTTCCTCTCATATAACCAAGGAGAGTGCTATCACTCTCTCTCTCTCTCTCTCTCTCTCTCTCTTTCTCTTTCTCTCTCTCCTTTTCTCCTTCTATAAAAGCAATCAGAAGAAGAAAAGGAAGAGTGATGCTGCTCACTCTTCAGTGGTTTAACAGACTAACCATGATCAAATCCTTCTTCTTCCAGAATAAATTCTGCTACACATCTTCTGGAAGGATACTCTGCAGACAGTTGTAGAGAAAGGTATGATATCATGAAGAAAAGAAATGGAGGTTATTGGGATCAGGGAGACAGGCTAGACAAGGGACTGCAGCTGTGGACTGGTGTGGATTATGTGTAGTGGCATCCCTGCTCTCTGGATTTTCTCAGTGACTTTGATTCAGTGAACTCCTCCATATTTTTTTTTTCTCTTAAATTTATTTTTGTAGGGAAGGATGAGCACATCCATTTCCTATCTCAGTCATATGTCTTTGGGATACTTCCAGAAGTGTTACTCGGGCCCTGGGAAAAAGACGTTTACACAGGGTTAGGAATTTCCCAGCAGAAGGCAGGTACAGCTTGGAATAGCCTCATGCAAAAGAAGATATGCAGTTGAGAAAGGCTGTGGAAGAAGCACTTCTTATCCACATTTGTTCTCAAAGTAACTACCATCAAGATCAAATCATATTTATTTGATCACAGGTTTTCAGGATAGAAATTTCAGCATCACCTGAAATAGAATTTTGGTACTTGAGCATAAAGTCCTTTATTCAGTAACTGGATCATGGTCAGTGCAAAGTTGATGTGTCTTGCAGTTGAAATTGGATCTTTAGGCAGAATGTTCTGCTGCCTGTCCCTAGTGGAGAATTTGGCCCACAGTTATTTTTAAGCATGCAGAACCTGGCACCTAACTTCAGATGTTCATTCTCTCCCTCTTTCCTCCTCAAATAGCTAAATTTAAAATTATTTAAAATTATTTAAAAATAAAATAGTTAGATTTAAAAAAAACCTCTCTACTTCCTCTTTATGAAGCAGTACTTACAAAGCAGGTAAAATTGAAAATTACATGGTGTGTAGCTGAGATCAATAGTTAGAGCTACTTTATGTAATCTCAGCCTAAGCACATGACTGTTGAGTGTTTCTCACTAGAAGTTTGTGGAATGTTTTCTTTTGCTTAATGTTACCTGTTTTTTGGTGTTTCCTGCAGAGACTTGTTGAGATAATCTTTTGTGTATTCTGACACTTCTCCACTGATGTGGATCCCCATTTCTTGTCCATTGAGTTAATCAGAAGTTTTGCAATATCTTATGCAGCCCTCAAAATCCAGGTGGGAAATATTTTCAAGGGTTTGTCATCTTAAAATGATATGGATTCTTTAAAAAAGACCAAGATTCTTGATACTGAATCACATGTTATGAAATAGACGTATATAATGTGGTGGCACTTCTATCATCCATGACAGATCTATTTTGTAAGGAAGGTTATTGTAGAAAAATGCAAAACAGACTGCCACAAGAGCTTATAACAGAGATAGATCACAGGTGACATTGGTTTCTGTAGAAACCACAGGCAGATAAAACCAAACAAATTAGCAGAAGAATGTTTCTTTTCTGGTGCTGTTGTCAGAAGGATCAGATAAGTTATTTACTTTTTGTCTTACAAATAAAGGAACACAGAGAAAATGTCATCAGAAAACACTTTGGACTCTGGATCATGTCCAAGCACCCCCATAATCCTTAGGAGGAAAACAAGCAGCAATATTGCCAATTTAAAATTGTGACTTATTAAAAAAAACCACATTCATGCCTGGATTCTCCCATGCATCTTGTGCTGAGCAGAATCTTTAAGGAGCCCTCATCCATCCAAACCCAAGTCTCTGTGTGGAGTATAGTGCTGATCAAACATGGAAAATCAGAGATCCTGTCCCTTAAAAGCTCATCCCCCACCCCATCTGCCAGTCGGCCTCATGAAGTACCAAACTGGATTTTTAGGGATAAGCAGTCCGAGCTGGTGGTACAGCATCCCTGTCCCTTGGGCAAGGGCTGGAATGGGCTTTTCTGGACTGGGAAAAGAGGGAGTGGGGAAAGGCACAGCAAGACCTGGATGAGGAGGTGCATTGGGATGCAGGGCTGACGGGGGAGTGCTGTATTTGCCCAGTGACCCCCCCGAGTTTCATGGCCCCAGGGCACTTCCCTCCTTCCCACCCTCGTGCTTTCCCTGCAGACTGTGTGTAGTGGCTGCTCCAGGAGAGCTGTGCCTGCAGGTTTATGTGATAGCAGTGGCTGTCCAGTGTTGTTGATGATGACAATTTCTCTTCCACATTACTTTTGATTATCAGCTCTCCTATGACTAGAGGGTCCAGGTTTTGTGAAGGATGTTTCTTCACACACAGTGAAACAGATATCAAATTGACCTGAAGGTTATTTCCTCTAAATTTCCTTTGGGTTCTGTTTTCTTCGGCTGGCTGAAAACAGGTTATTTCAAATGAAATTAGTGTACCATAAATCTTCTTTCACTTCCTTTTCTGCCACAGGCTCTTGCTTCCATGTCCATGGTCTTAAATTTTTTAAAATATATTTATTTTACAATAGCCTTACATGATTTTTTTTGTAGATCTTAAGCTGATAATCACGAGAGTGTAAGTTCAACTTCCCATTACTGAAGAACATTTCCTGGGATGGGTAGCACCATCGGTCACACCCTGTACCCAAAATGGGTGTTTACTCTCTTGCATTTTGGTGTGAATAGTCATTTTTAGGATGTCTGTATGTGACCTTTGTTACTATCAAATTTTCATGATCTTTCTGAAGTAATTCAGAAGGAAATCATGGAGTTTTATAGTACAATGGCTTTTAAATGAGTCAGCTCTCCAAGAGTTAAATGAAGATATTACAGCTGTTGCTTTATATGTTGTAAGTGCTTGGTTTTCATCAAAGCCTTAAATGTTAGCCTATTCCAAAGGGTCAAACTTTATATTACGTATCATTTATCAAGGATTAACACAAAATTAAGTTTTAATTGTACAGTATGATGGAATGTTGGATTTGTTTAAAAGAGGTAATAAAAAGAAATTTATGTGTTTAACTGAATAGCAGAGTGGGGTTGGGTGACTAGAGAACACTTAATTTTTTTTTGAGGAAAATTAAGGAGGTGAAGGGAGAGAGGGCAGGCAGGCACTCTGCTTGCTGATAACCTTCCCAGCCAGTGGAGTTGTGCCACGGTCTTGTGCTTGGGTGTTGGGGGATGACACTGCCATACGTTTTCATTTAAGCCAAGCCCCACGAAGATTAAAGCCACTTAGGGGAAGGCCAGATAGCCAGCCTTTCTTACATTTTCATTCAGGAGTAAAGCTCACTCTTCACTTGTGTTCTCAGCAATTTGGGGCTTGACTGAGATTGAGTTTGACAGTAAAAGAGATAAAACTTATCATTTGGTGTCATGATTCAGTACATAGCCCAGAAGATGAATGACTCATTTCAGAGGTTGATAAAAATGTATTTGTTCGTTTGCCATTATATGATCCGTTATATTTTCAAGGAATCTTACAACAGAAGTAACATCCATTAGCTCAAAACAGCTGTGTGCTGTCTGTAGAGTTAAAAGGAATTAAAGCACAGTTTTGTTTAAGAAACATATGTGTGTTTTCAGATTGCAACCATAGCTTGATGAAGTGCCATTAGATACTTGGGTGGCCAGAAGAACAGTGAGCGCTGATACGGACGCACAGGCTAATGACAAGTGAAGTTCCTCAGGGAGATTACTCAGTGTGTGTCAGCAGCTGGGCAGTGCCCAGCCCCACACTGTGAGTTAGCAGCTAAAGCTCTGCCTCCATGCAGTCCAGTTGTAATCCAGAGGTGATCCCTGACGGAGCTGGCCTCTGCCTGCCAGCCTGTGCATCTGATACTCAGCCCTTTTGGGAAAGACGTCAAAAAGCCCATGTGAACATGCAGAGATTACAGCAGGAGGGATCTCTGTGAGTGACAGTTAAGTGATCTTAATGGGGGTATATGTTACAAATATCGAGGCTTTGAAGCCTAATTTTAAACCAATGGGAGAATATTCCTTCCGGCAGGGCTGGAGAAAATGGTATATGTTCTGTCAAAGAGCTCTGGGCCAATTTCTTCATCTTTTATGCACTCCCTTTCTTCTTTAGCAGTTTCCCAGGCTGCCTTCCTTAATGGGCTTTTGCAAATCCTCCCTTTGCATAAGGCTATTGGGAACTCTGGCTCTGTGCTGGTTTCAGAATAGGGGACAAGCTGTTCTCTCTCACTTTCTTACCGACTGACTTGCCACAGCACCATTTGCACAGTTTCTGAATCGGGACCCAGCATCACTGCTGAAGCCTGCTCTGACCAGTAGTAACCATGACCTCAAGGATCTCCCATGTTTCTTTGGAGTAAGAGACGCTGCACGGTTACAGAAGAGCTGACTTAAATCATTGAGAGATTTATCACCCGTAAGCATTGTGTTTAGGTCTGCAGATGCAACAATGATCTTAAATCCAGAATGAATCTTTGCATGCTTTACACAGGTCCCACAGCAACGTGCAAGTCCTTCAGCAAAAAGTTAATCTTAAGGTCCCAATTCATAAACACAATTAAGGCAGAGCTTCAATTCTTTTCTGATCCATGTTTCAGCTCCCATTTTTTTTCCCCTTTCCAATGTATTTATACTAATAACTTGGTGGGAAAATGTTTCACAGGATATATGTTTTACTACCTGAAAATAATATTCCCGTAGCCAGTGAGATGCAGTATGATCCACTGTGCCTGCGTGGAGAAGTTTTTTCTGAATGTGCTTAATAAAATTATTATTGCAAACATAAGTCCTTGAAAAAAATGAGATGACAAATTAGTGTAGATTTTATAGTTTCCTCAGAAAATAAAAAACAACATTTCAATGCACACATTATTTATCAGTCCCATGTCTTTATATTTATACAGGAGTTCTCATTGTGAGCTGCTTTAATTATCCTTTCAAATACTGTCCTCTAAGTCAGGGAGTACTGGAAATTCTGCTGATAATTCACTCCATTTCAGTTAGTTCTTGAGACCATATATATTTTTTCGTTCATTTTAAATATCTTTTCCAATGTTCGATTGTTTCTCTTGGATTATTTACAAACCAGTATTGTTTTCATTTTCTGATCATGGTTTTGTAATTAGATTTTTTTTCTTCTTCCTCTCCCCCTGATTCTTTCATAAACAACTCCCCAGATATGCACAATTAATTATTGGTAACATCCTACTCCTTTTCACTTCATCATCACCTTTCTGTGTTAAGAAGTCAATCCATTGTCTCGTTGATAATATAATGAAAACTTTTTTACTATGTATAATAATAAGCAGTTTAAATGCCCTTGTACATAAGCCTCAGAGTTACACAGTGTTATTTTCCCATGAGGGTTGGTTAGACACTAGCAAATGGTTGTTATTTGCTACTGGCAGTATCAAAGCTGGGGAGGGAACTCGTGTGTGTGCTGCCTGTGGTCCGGAGCGTCCCTGGTGCAACCGTGCCTGACTGTGGCTGTGGGGACCCTCTGCCTTTCCAGGCTGCACTTTAGCAAAGGCTCCTCTGTGCTCTCCCCCTTCCCTTAAAGCTTTCTGATGCCTTTTCTCTTTTCACATGTTATGCCACCTCTTTCTTTATGGTACAAAACAGGGGTGACGGAACTGAGGGAAGATTGACCTTTTGTTCATCTGCACTTCTCCTGGATGATTTCTAACCTATTTTTGGATAAAGAGGGATTTTTGCCTCCTAGGAAAGATCTCTGCTTCAAAACTGAAGAAAACATTTCTGAGCCATCTCCGAATGTTCGAATTAACTTTCCAATGGTTCTTAACTTTTCTGCCTGTTCAAGATTTATCCAGGCAATTGCCTAGATGCATGATGAAACTGTGTATGTAATGAAAAGCAGACTTTTTTTCTGCGGGAGAGATGCAAACCATTCACTGCAAACTAATTTTTTGGTGGATTTTTTTTCCTGCTTTCACCAATCTGCTGATCCCTGGTGTATATTCTGTAATATTTGGTAGACAATACATTTGTGCCTTTCTTATCTATGCAAAATGTGGTCTCCTGAGTCCTTTGCCATGCAGCTCCCAGGCTGGTTGTTACATTCACCTGTGGCTGTTGGGGAGGCATTTACCTTTCTTAGGGAGGGATCTACCTTTCCTAGGGACTTGATGGTACAAAGAATAACATTGCAAGGTCGTTAGACATCAGCACAGTTTAAATAATACTTAGCAGTCAGCTAGCTGTTTAAGTAACTGTGAGTGCTGACCTTGTGTTACCTGTATTTTTTATGAAAGATAGACACAAGACAGAGGATGTTAGATGAACCCTAAATCAACAAAAAAACCCCTTATTCCTGTGATGTATTTACCTGTTATATCTTGCTTTTGTATCATGGCAGATGAGGCATAAGTCCATGCAATGCAGTTCACCTCCAGCACCTTTCCAGAAAATCAGAACAGGACTTGTTTTGTGTACAGCACTCATTAACCCAGGAAAAAAAAAAGTACTTTCATTGATTGTGGCTTGCTTGCTGAGTTCAGGTACAGTAAAGCCATCCTTGAGAAAACATCTCCTATAAAAACTCTGTAAAAACCCTGAGTGGGGGTTTGTGCTGTCAGAGGAGAAAGTGCAGACAGAGGGAAAAGACAGATCAAGATTCAGTCTGTCCATGTGCAGCAGCTAATGTCTCAGTGACTTTTTGGGATGATGGTGGGTTGTTTAGTTACTCAAAACACAAGCAAATTCAGGAACATTTTCCCCTATGAAGGTAACAATTCTTGACAAAAATTATTATGGAGAGTTAAAAGTCTTTTCAGTTGTCCAGTCTGGACACAGCTACCTGTTTCATTAACAGCTGTGATTGACTGTCCTAGATTTTATTCTTACCTCAATCCCTGCCTTTTCAAAAATAAAATTAAAAATAGTTTAATGACATTCATAGATTACTACTTAGCGTATTGTGATTTCCTCCAGAGTACAGCAAATTTCAGAAATGTGTTTCAGTCCCACTCTGCTACTGTGGTTGGTACCATTTCTCTCAATTTTTTCTGTGACTGTAAAATGTGGATTTGTGATGAAAGGTTCAACCTATTTAGATAATGTGGAGATTGAAGAAATGGTTATTGTGGCTCTATTTCATGACATTATTTCTGCAAAGGCAGCAATAATGCTTTTTACCCCCAAAACAAAGCATACAGACTCCATACTTCAATAAAAACATGCAAGCCCCACACTCCTTAATTATTGTGTTGAAAATTGAAAAGAAATGAAAAAGTATATCGCTCAGGAGCTCATGGATGTTTGCCATGTATCTGTTAACTACATCCAGCAGGGCAGGTCACAGCCATCTGCCTGCTGCGTGCACCTTGTAATTGTGGCAGAACTGAGAATAGGGAAACCCCCAGTCAGGGTGATTTCCATTCCCTAAGCCTCTCTCATTCTTTACTCTGCCCTCATTTTAGCAATTTGGTTTTATCTGCAATAGTATTGATTGCAGAGTCATTGATCAGAACTGATCGATAATTGGCAGCCTGGATTTTAACATGTGCTGCAAGTTTTAGAGAAGTAAATTCTAACATTCTCAAAGCAAAAAAAAAAAATAATTTCAGAAGAGTCTCACCTACCCCAGTCAGACCTTGGTTTCTATACAAGATCCATCTCAGACTGTCTGCATGGCTGTCAGCCTCAAATTCCTGCTGAATTCAATGGTAGCTGGAGATGAAACTTTCAGAAGCACATCCTTAAAAGAGACTTAGAGGGTCCCTCAGGGAAAAGTCCTTTCCCTTCTCCCTCCCCTGCCCCTACCACTTCTACGTCGTGTACAAAGAGGTCTTGAAAAGATGGAGCAGGGAAATCTTCAAACTTAAGCCTTCTGGGTCATCTTTTTATATCCTAAAATAAGGTCAACAGCAGAGACCTTTAAAGGCTTTTCTTTTTGTTCAAATGCTTTAATGAGAAGTGTATAAACTGACACTGATCTCCTCACGTTAGGGTTTATTATGCTGCGATGCTGGAGACGTTTTTAAGTGATAAAGTTCTGCTCAAGTGCTCAGTAAATAAATGCAGTAATAGAGAGATTTGGCTTATGTCAAGAAGAGATGAGCCGAACAGAATAGACTATAATGGGCAACTTTTTCATGAAAACATTGGGGTATTAAAAGAATAATAGGGTTTGTTGGTGTGCTTTGAACTCCGTCAGAGTGAGTTTTGTGTGGTCTTATTTCGAGGGTGGGGGAAATTGGATCGGATCTAAGAGTGGCTTTCTAAATTCTTGTCTTGGCTCAGCTGTCATCTTTAGTAGATGCTGCTAAGGCAGATCAATGTTTCTGTTGATGTAAAGTAATCTTGCCATTGGAAGAAGTCTAATTTAGATGCAGCTTAATTTAATTTGCTCTGTTTGGACATGCTGTTTAATCCGGTGTTGAAAACCAAATCTTAGAACAGCTTTTCTTGACTGTACTGACAATTACACAAGTTAAGTGGTTGTGCCTTTTGGGACAGCATGTTCACATCTTTGTGGCAGGTTTATATTTGTTTTATTTAGGTGCTATGTCAAGTTGGGGTTTATGTGATAACCACTCAGGCAGACAAATTAGCTGTTTCTGTTCTAATTAATCTCAACTAACTTTTATTGGAGGCCTTCAGGAATGTTGCTAATGAACATATTCAAGATAGATTACTTATAAACAAATACTTATGTCTTTATTCCTAAACCATCATTTAAGTCTGAAAATATTGTCACAGGATTTCAGAAAGTTGTGTTCTATCCAGTGTAAATATAATGATTACATTACCATCACATTCACAAGCTGTCAGCTGTCAGATTTTACTGGTAAATATATTGAAGTAAACAGAGAAGCAGTATTGCAATTTCTTATGTTAATAGGGTTCTGTAGCTATTAAAACAGTCTAAATACATAATAAGTAAATAAAACTCAACTTTATATAAAATGCTGACATGGGACATGATTTGTTTGTCTCTCCAGCAGTTTGTGGTATTAATGGAAACATGAGGTTGGGACACTCCACCAGTGGTTCTGTGATTAATTGTCCTCTGTCCCATTATGCAGCAGTGGGGGATCTGCCTTGCTGGCTCACAAGCCTTCAGATTTTGGGTGCCATTTGCCTTATAGTGACCCCCGAAGGGGTGGATTTCTCTCTTGCCAATTTCCTTGGGGGAGATGGGAGATGGAAATGCCTGTATTGCAGAAATAAGAGGGAAAAATATGCAGTTAGTTTTGTGTTTTTCTAGAAAAGAGGAAGGGAAAGTCAGACTGGCAAAGGTACTGGGATGAACATAACTCTGGACTCTCTTTTTCAGTGTGTGAGGAAAATGACCCGCCCTCCCCCACCACCCACAGCAGACTCTTTCCTTGCTATAGGGCTGAGAATAACACTGAAATGAACAGTAAAATATAAAGTGCACCATCTTACAGCATGACATATCATTTTTCCTTGACATCTCATAACTTACTCTTTTCTACAGCTTTTTGTTCTGAGCCAAATGTCACAAGTTAACGCATGAATAAATGAGGACGGTTCTCACCACTCTCATGATATGTTGCAAAATATACACAGGTGGTGCTTTAAAGCTTGCTATTTGCCTCAATAACTAAATACCATTTGCATTTTACTGGCTTCTATGTGTGTCAGATCCCACACCTGTTCAAGACTGATTTCAGTAGCCATTATACCAGAGCCTATATTTTACTTCTTTCCAGTGGTAAATAGGTCAGTATTTCAAGACAGAAATCTATTAAAGAGAAAGTAAGCATTCTGTACTAAAGGAAATATGGCATGTATGAAGTTAAATTAAACATAAATTGGGTAATAATCAGTCAAAAATTATAGAAGTGTTAAAGAAATCAGTCCAAACAGGAGAACTAAAAAAAATTCAAACAAACCTCATCTTCAAACTCTCATGTGTTAAATTCATGTTTCTATAAAACCTCTAAATATGTACTTAACTTAAATATATGACTGGCCAATTGTAATCAGAGGTAAAACACCTGTGCTTGAAGTTATATATGTTCTTGGGTACCTTACTGATCTGTGGCTGAATTGGTCAAGCTTAGTGAGTATCTCTGGAAAATGTATCTCTGATGACATGTAGAAAAAACTGCTTATGTTCACAATATTTGTTCCTTTGAATATTCCTTAAAATACAGCAGGTTTGACCATGATTAGAGGCATTGTGACACTAGATGCTGTGATGCTTGATGAACAATAGCAAGAATTGTTAAGAGTTATTCTGAATGCATAAATGAGGCAAAGGATAGTGGCTTTGGGAAGAGGTGATTTTTACTATTCCTGTCAACACCAGGTGCTACACCTTAGAGAAACTATGTTCTTTCAAGGTATTATAACCTATCTTTAATGGTTTTCAGCTTCCTCTACTCGAGTAAGGTGCTAGGAGAGGTTCCAGTGCAAATTTGAGCAGCCCCTGCCTAAAGCCATCCATGAGCATTCACAGACATTTCATCTTGTGCCTCTTGACCCCAACTAAGAACTGTGAATCAGTCTGAATGAGAGTGTTCATGGTGTTTACAGTTTACATTAAGCAGCTTTTAGAAAGGAAGAAAGGCTTTTACTTCGCAAATTAATCGCTCTGGATATATTATTATGATGTACTAATAGAAGCTGGTGTACACAACAACAGCAGAACAAAAACACATCAGCTCTCTTTGTCAGGAAAATCAGAGTTTTTAAGAGTTGCATGTACATAAATTAAATTATGTTAAGAAATTTATAATGCCATTAGGTGGCCTTTACAGGCTTTAAATTTATGAAGCAGGGCTTAGACTTTCTCATTTCCAATTGTCAGTGGGCGTGTGTGCACACTGAGAACTGGAATGGAGAGAGTTATAGACCAAAAAATACGTGAGCCCAGGAACAGAATTCAGCACACAGATAGAAAAATGAACTAGCAGGGGCTTGAATGAAAAAGTGCTTGTGCTTGTGTATCCAGCATTTGCTATAGACATCTGCCATTTAGGTGTTTAGATCTCCAGCTGTCCTGTTCAGGGGATGTTTCTGCACCCAAAGCAAGCAGTTGGTTGCGAGGGCAAATTCAGCTTTGGCCTCAGTGGGAGATGCAGTGCTGGCAGCAGTAGGAGGGCTTGTCCTGGAGGGGCTGTGGAAAACCCTCTAACCTTTTATTCCTCTATAAAATGTTTAGTTGATTTGTCATATTTTTGTTTTTGGAGACTTATTTTCCCCCCAGCTGTTTTGGAGAGAGAAAAGGTGGAGCCTGGGCTGGGTCTCTGCTGTTGACCTTTATACACATAGATAGAGGAGTCAGAAGAGAGAAGAGATCAAACCCTCCCCAGGAAAAGCCCTAGTGTAGAGTCAGGTACTTTGTCCAAATTGTGCTTTCCTGAAGTGACTCGTACAGTATTTGCTGAGGGAATCTTATTTTGCCACACCTGTATTCCTATTGCAGGGTACAGGTTTCCCCAGAGCCTGTACTTGGTTTGGATGTTGGTATGAGCAGAGGCCCTTTAAATCAGTGTCAGAATACAAATGTTACAGAAAGGAATTGATCACATAGTGACCACTGAAAAATAGCAGTAACCTTGGAACTGAGGTGGACTGCTCTGAGACCAGTCCTTCACTATCCTCCATAGCTTTAAAAAAGAATAGAGTCCTCAGAAACATGAGCCACACCACTCTGTCCTTCACAGCTTTCAAAACACAATAAACCAGTATATTTGTTCAGGTGAAAAAGTGGAAATAATGTTCCTTTTGCTCAGATGTCTGCTGTTTGTTCTTCATCACTAAAAAAAATATATTTCAGAAATACCAAGCTTTTTCTGCAGGAAGTTGTATCTCAATTAAAATGACAGTATTTATAAAGAAAAGGTAATGAGAGCGCTTTCACAGTATAACATTTTGAGTTTTTCTTCCTCAGCCATTATGAGAAATACAAATATTCATCTGGGACTGTTGAAAAATACCATCTATTGAAATAAAATTACTCCATCTCACTTGGCTGAACCAACAACTTAGGTGCTGAAGTATATTTATGCCTACTACAAGAGGAAGAGTGTTTTCTAACCTTAAAAAACCCTCAGAAATTGTCAGTGTAGAGTTGAACTAAGTTTTTCCCCTTTTGCTGTAGTAGGAGGCAGCACACTGCTACGCTTGCCCCAAGAGCAGACCAAGGAGTTGCATACTCCTGGACTAAAATCAGGGTTGTGTGAAAATTGTGACCATTTTCATCACTGAGTGGCAGTGGTGTTTTAACAGGTGGGTTCCTGCTGCTGGTTGCTACTGGATGGCCATTAATGGCAGATGTACTTTCCCTCTGCTCTGTGTCAGCCCCTTGGACTCGTCGTGTGTGACCCTTTGCCGCGTAAGCTGTAGAGTGAGGTCCCAAGTCTACCTTTCTGACTGACATTTGTGCCATTTGCCACAGCACAACCCTCACCATCACCTCCTTGGTACAATAAATTAACAAAGAAAAGCACCTATACAAATAAAAATCATGTGGTGCTGAGCTGTTATTCCTCAATATATCATTTGCTGACCCAAGCCCACATCTAGAGGGGGGCGTGTGGCTGAGGGTCCCTGTGCTCTGTGCCATGCCTTTCAGTGGGTCTGAGAGGGCTGAGCTGTGCAGCTCCTGTTGTTGGTGATGGAAACTGCATAACTGATGTGCCAGTCACTCCTCCAAAGAATTTCCTTTAGAAATATCACAGAGTGAGACACAAAGTGCACATCAATCCCAGCCGCACCCTGGTTTGCTGCCTGCCTGCTGCTCCATTCAGAGAGCTGCGGTCTGCTGTCTCTCTCAGAAGGTTTCTGCTCTCACCTGGGTGGAGGAGAGTTTCAGCCTGTCTCATACACCATGTGGAGCTGCTGTAGAGTCTTCCTAAGAAGCCACATAGAGAGTTTTTGAAAGTGGAAAGAAACTCCCTCCTGGGGTGCTTCAGTTTGAGAAAAATGTCTCTCTGTACACAGCACAGCATAAATTCCGTGAAACTTTGCAGTCCATAGGCTTTGCTGCTGTGCAGTATGCATTGCTAATTATGCCATCTCAAACCCAGCATCTCATGCTGCTCCTGGCTGTGTGGTACCTCCAGAAGACACACCTCTTGGCAGAAGGCAGCACATGCTGTGTTTCTGATTCAGCCAATTTGCATCCCTGCATGCACCCCTCAGGCCATCCCCAGGGAGTCAGTGCATGCAAATCACTTCTCAAACATGAGCATTTTTCAATCCATATTTAAGTAGATTTAAAAATAGTCTTTTTGGCAAGTAGGCTCACCTGTTACTTCTGTTGGCTTTGAAAGAATGAGTTCTTGATGTTCCTTGAAGTTGGACTAGTCTTTGATTCTTTTGGCCAGTATTTTGAACCTAAAGTTGTAAAACGTTTCTCATGCCTGTAGACCATATAATAGGAAAGCTATGGGGTGAAAGCTGAATTATAGACTTCTAACCATGTATTGCTTTATTGAGGGATGTAACTGAGCCTGTGTGTAACTGTCCTGCCTTCTAAAAGAGCAAATTGTTTTAGTATACTTTAAAAAAAGCGCCAAAACTAAAGTGCATTTTCCTTTGCAAAGTTTGGATTTTGGTGACTTCCATTTTCCAAATTAAGTCCTTTCTGACTCTTTCATCTGTAGATTATGGTGTAAATTTTGTACGAGTGTAACATTGTTTGGGCTGCCATGTGTGGCTCCTTGTATGCAGTGATCATTGGGTGGTACTATCATGTGTGCCAAACCTCAGCATCTTCAGATTCCTATCATACATACACATCTGTTTTCACAAATGCTCTCAGAATTTGTAGATGCCAAAATCCTTTTGGGGTATTTACCTATTTTTATATTTATGAGGGTTTTCAATAAATACACAGCATTTCTTACGTGTTTGTTTGCTTTGAATAGGTAGCTATTTTATAAACATTGACTGCTATACTGTAAAGGATTGGCATGACCCTCAGAGCAATTAAGTCATATTTTTCCTACTGAGATTTATTGTCTACATTTCTGCATCAGAGTGGAAAACTATATAAAGATAAGCCCTTTTAGATTGGCTGTTACAGACTCAGTAGAGTGGAATGTGGAACGAACTTTTATATAGGCCATCAATTGAGGATTTCTGCAGAACTCCAGGCTTGCTGACGGCGGGTGTGAGTGCACCCAGCTCTGCAGGTTGTGCTCTAATGTGCCCTCCTGCTCCAGCCATGGATTTGGCTTTGAGGCTTGTGTTTGTTTGAGTTGTGTGCTGAAGGAATGTGCAGGGATATGGGCACTGTTCTGTTGGCATGCAGGTTACCCAGACTTATGTATGTTTACTTTACTGAACCCGCGGGATGAAGTACTTGATACGGTTAATTTATTATGAGACGTAAATTCACTAACATGGTAAAGAACTTACTGCAAAATGATGGACAACTTGTATTAGAATTCCTCTACTAATGCAGTGCAACACTCATTTATTATTATTATATGTCCAAAAGTGCTTTTGGCACAGTTTTGACACATTCTACTAACAGACATCCAGTCTAAATTTATTGCCAAAGATAGATCCCCATAGGAATGGCAAACTATCCACACTGTTCCTGTACTGTCAGATACCACACTCTGCCAGCTATCCAAACAACTACAGGCAGGGGGCCAGGGAAAACATATTATAACATATTATAAAACTCTATTTTGACTTGCACCTTTGTTAAACAAACAGGAGACTGAATTTTAAAGTAATAATAATAGAAGAAATGCTTTTGAATTGGGGACCTAGTAATCTGAAGGTAATTCAGTGACCCATCAGACTAATCACATACAAAATTCTGCAGTCAGTGCAGGGAACTGAAATGCTAACTCCTACGCCTCACCATTAATTTTTCTTCCCTTTATGATTTAATATTGAACAACGATGAAATATGCCATCTGTAATGGGAGAATTGGCTGAAGTGATTTTCCAGTAATTAAAAAAATGTATGGAATCTGGGTCAGTTTTCCAACAAAATACCCAATATAAATTGATTCAGAGATACTAATCCATGAAACATATGATTCCAGTTCATTATCTGACTGCTGAAATGCTGTAGTACCTGAGGATCTTGTTTTCATTATCTTAGCAGATGGAGAATGATCCAAAGTTCCTTTAAAATGAGAGGGTGCATTGTAGCCTCCCCACAATAGAAAGCATACTGGCCATGATTGAAGAGTGTCAAAACTTCAGCCAGTTCAATGTGTAGGTAGGGGAAAAGTATGTTAAATCTCTTCCCTTGAAGCAATTTTCTTAGCTGACATGGTGCTCCCTGAGTCTCTCCAGCGGTGATGGACCAAACCCTGCTTGCTGTAGCCATGCAGTTGGTTTGCTTGAAGCCAACAGAAATATTTTTCTAAGTAAGAAGAGTGGTCTCTGGCTGCATTAATTGCACTCATTTTCCCTATATTTGTCCAAAAGGCTGCCCACTGATTTCAGTGAACATTAGGTGTAGACTTTATAGCTTATTTCTTCTTTACTATGGTAAACTCCTCCTGGCTTCTGAGATGTTTTTCTGGCAGGAAGTCTGCAAGATCATCCAGACTGCAAGTGACTCTGGTGGATGCTTATAGGGTTTTTGTTTGTTTGGTTGGTTTTGTTTTGTTTTGTTTTTCCTGGGTTTTTTTTCCTTTGGTGTTTTTTGTACTTGGGGTTTTTTGTTTGTTTGCTTTGGGGTTGGTTGTGGTTTTGTTTATTTCTTTGTTTTTGTTATTGCTGTTTTTTGTTTTGTTTTGTTTGGGGGCAGGGGGTGTGGCAACAGGAACTATGTCATTTCAGGCCAGACAGTTCCCCTGCTCCATCATCAGTAATTTCAGCAAAGTAGATTGTGAGGTTTTGTTTTTTAAAATTAGGATCTCTGTATTCCTATTTCATTAGAAGAATTGCAGATTTCTAATAAAGGGTTTGAAATCACTCTAATTTAATGGAAGCTCTTTCTAATATGAATGATAGAACAAGTACAGGACTAATCAAATATATTAGTGCACAGAAGGGAGATTGCAGGGGCTCATTTATCTTTTTTGTCTGTGTTTTATATTGTCTATATTATGCTATTTTTTTACCATTTTCCCTTTACCTTTTTTTTCTGAGCTTCAACTAGGCAAATTCACTTAGGGTTCATTGTAAGATGGTCCAGGAGTAGATTACATAGTGCTTAATGGATTGTATTTCTGCAAGACCATTGAAATTACATTTATTAGGGAACTTAGGTTTATAGAAAATTAATACAAATATCAAAAGATTTGCAACATTATATATGTTTCTGGGCTCCTTCATTTTAACAGTTTGTATGAAGGTCTACCATCTTTGTAGACCTAGCAAGTGATATGTCAATGAAACACATTTGCTATTTTCTGTAGAGTTATTATGTTACACTGTTTGCTTAAGATATTTTAAAAAATCAAGAAGTCTTATAAAAGTTAATTAGGTCTTTAAAAAAGTGAAGTGTAATCAAAGACTTTTGCTTCATGTCTGGATTTCAGAGCTAGACTACTGGCATCAATTGCATGATTAAGAGTCACTCTTCTAATTTAGCTATTAGACAATCATTAGCCTGATTACTACGTATTGACTGCTGCACTTAGCTCTCCGATCATACTACAGGAGGGGGAAAAAATATAACAGCAGAAAGGAATAATTTACCAATGACAGCTTTGCTTAACAGTTCTCAGAGCAGTTTTGGTTTTTAAAACATTTTTCCTTTCACAGTAAATGCTCACCTTGGCATTTAGAGATGTAAAAACCTGTCAGGTTGTTACAGCAGGCTGTGTGACCAGGGCTGGGTCTCATGCTCTGGATGAGGCCAAATGGTCCCTTTGTATCTCAAGCTCTGAAGTCACTCCAAAGTCAGGCTGTATTTTTATAGGAGGAGAACATAGGGTTTTATTCTGCTTCTGAGACCCAGAAAGCTTGAAAGCCGTGCTTCAGAAACACTTCCCAGCTCCTGTTGAAATCCCTCTATGCAACGGCTTCCTGCTTGGAAAAGCCAGACTGATGTTAATTTGGTTTGTCTAGTCCCGTTAGGCTGCAAACCCTCAGGGAGGGGGTTCTGTAACCAGATGCTTGAGCAGTGCCTGGCACAGAGGGGACTCAACTCCAGCTGGAGCCTCTGAGGACAACAGCGATACAAACAGCAAAGAGGAATTTTTGACTTGTATGAAGATAAAGTGAGAATCCATTGCCTTCCTCTTTGCTTTTCACCAGCACTGTCGTGGCAGCAGCCAGCCAGCCAGCCTGCTCTCCTGAGCTGTGGACACAGGGGCCGGTGTCCTGCCTGCCTGCTGCCTCCTGAGAGGTTTCCCAGGGACTCCTCTTCTGCCTGAGCCTTTAGGACATCTCCTCCCTGCCTGTGAAGGCCACCTTCACTGGGCAGGAGAGAAGGGTGAAGGAGAGTCTCTGCTGAAAGGGAGGAGTGAGAAACCTTTTACCTTTATCCTCCTTTTTCCCAAACATCCTCCTCCAGGCTGCTCTGAGCTTGTAAAAGGCCTCTTTTGCCTGGGACATCTCACCAGGGCACAAGCGTGGGCTATCAGTGGAATCATGGGTTCTTCCTGGAGCTAAGGCAATACTGGGCAGAGCTCTGCTGTCTTGTCATCTCTTAAAATATTTCTGGAAATGAACCTTAACTGTGTCCAGGGATAGGCGGCCAAACCAGGAGTGTTGTCAATGTAAAAAATGGGTTCTGGTGAAATCTAATCAATGCTTTGACTTAATTTGGGGCAGATTTCTCCCTGTGAGTTTGTTTTGACATAATCAGGCTGTTTGATGATTAAGCCTTTGGAACACTGCTCTGTGTCACCTGCATTAGGGCTGGTAGCCATTGGTAAGGACTGATACTTCCACTCTTCCTCTGCCTAGCCTTGTGAACAACTTTTGTGCCAGGCTGTTTCGTTCTGAAATGGAGCTCATCATACCTAGGATGAGCACAGAAAGCATTATCATCCACTGCTTCTCTGAGGCTTTCTCTGTGACTGCACTCAAGAGCATAGTGAATATCATCCATAGTAAGTAGCTAATTTAGCATCTCCTTTCTGAAAATGTGGTAGTGATGAATAATCAGGTAAGTTTTAAATGATCAGGAACTGAGATACTTTTTGAAAGGCTGAAAGATGAAACTGAGATCTTATGTTACAATATTCTATGTATATGATACAATGCTAAGTACCTATACAGACACTTACGTTAAAAGATAACACGAACATTGTTGCAGCTTAACCCCGTGTAATGCATTTTTATTCTCTCTGCAAGTAATCTTACATTATTCTTCTAGTCAGGATGATTGACTGATTCTGATTGAAGAATCTTTTATTGTTAGAGAATACCTTTTTGTTTTATAATTTCCCTAATTAGCCGTAAATCCTGCTGCTGCTCCTCTCTGTAAAGAATTGACGTCTGCCAGAAGTAACTGCCCACATAAATGCAGACCCCTTTGAACATTGCCTCACAAAAGTTTCTTTTTCATATCAAGTGACGTATGTGCCACACAATAAAGCTAAATCACTTTAGCTAGAAGAGTGAAATTAAGCACAGAAATACTGTCTCAGATAATATACCAACCTACGCAAGTCTCCGTGGCATACACAAGCCAGCTTGGACTGCTGGCTCTTGAATGCATTCTGCTTGCTTTTGAGGATGGATTCCAGCTGCAGGGACCCCTGTGAGCAGCATCCTTCCATGGCTTTGCTGAGAAAATAGTCCTGAGTTGTTTTCTGGTCTCTGAAGGCTGTTAGGAAAGGCTGCTGGCTGCTGCTGGGATTCTTACATCTCAATCTCAAAGAATCTCACTTTTTTTCTACTTCCATCTACCTCCATTCAGCTTCCTACCACATTCCAGAAGGGCCTTTCTCTTTAGGTGGGCAGTTTACAGGTTCAGGAGGGCGGCAGAAAGCAGATATGGTTGGTGTTCAAAGGGGGCAGAGGTGGCTGGTGCTGGAGCCCTGCCAGTGGTGAGAGCAGCTGAGCCATCCATTCCCCCCTGGCACAGCACTGGGCTTCTCCAGGTCATGTCACCAATTAGGACTGCTCCTGTGATGGGGAGGTGACCTGCATGAAACCAGAAAATAGGACCAGTCTTGGTTTTCTGAGGCTTTCAGCTGTATAAAGGGTTTAGATCAGCTTTGGACAAGTTTCTGAGCTCAAGCTTTTGTAGGGCATGAATAATTTTTCTACTCACGTCAATGTGTTTTGGATCAGGCCCCTCATTGGGATAGGCTGACTCTTTTGATATATTAGCCTGTTGCTGATTAAATGTATATTTCACTTTTTAATTTTCACTTTTCGGGGTAGCCATCGCTCTAATGGAGACCCATTTAGCCATTGCTATAGATCAAAAAAGCCAAACCTGCTCTGTGCTGCTATGGATTTTCCATGGAGCTGCCCATAAGAGCCTTGAAGTTATTAAATCCTTTGTTTTGCTGTCAATTAAAGATGGGTAAACATCAGTCAAGGAAGGGTGGGTTGGTTTTTTTGGCTTGGTAATTAATCAGTGAGCCCCTTCTCTCTTTCCTCTATGCATTCCCTCTCCTTTCTGTGCTTTATTTTATGTCTGTCCTGGTTTCTTTCTAATAGTAGCAGGCAGCTGTACAGCGTGGACTTCAGTGCTTTAGTAGCAGAACTCTGTGCCTGGATCAGTCACAGCCTTACAAATTAGAACAATCCCTGGTACGCATGTCAAAATAGGAAAGAGAACGGTCCCTATTTCATTTTATTTTATTTTATTTTACAGCACTGCTTTGCACACAGCACACACAATGTCCTTTCACATTAAGAAATAAGTTACGTTTCCTTGATGACTCACTTTCTTATTAGGTTACAATTGGTACAACTGTTTAGGGCTACTTCTATTTATTCATATAATATTGTCTTATGTATCAGGATGGCCCATTTTCCACTAATTTCTCAACGCTGTTTTTCTTTCTCTAATGGCATATGACCAGCTCCTAACGTAAAAGGAAAAAAAAAAAAAGGAGGGTGAATAAAAGGATAGGAAAAGAAAAAGAACTCTGCTGTACAACCAAAACGGGTAATTATGCTCCTCTAAGCACATCACTAGAGCCCAGCTGGCACAATTAAAGAAATAGCTGATCAGTTCCAGTTATTGATTCTGCTAACATGTTTGTTCACGGTTGCTTCTTGTCTAATTAGTTTTTTCTGCTTTCTTAGTCTGAAAGCATACCTTTTCAGTCAAATCTGTTTTCAGGCATCAGATAGCAACGCTTTATTTAGACCACTTGCTAGCCATTTATTTTAATGCAACAGTACTTCTGTTCACTTTTTTTTTTTTTAACCCACTGTGGGGCTGATTCTTTGCAGTGGTGTTGCATTTCCTAGAGCTTTTTGAGATAGTCTGAAATTTAAGATGACACTTCATAACAGTGAAATGAACAGATCTGAAAGTAGGGGTTAGGCGATCTCTCACGAGCATGAAAAAACATTGAGATATCTCTTGCAGGTTGTAAGAAGTTCCTGGCCATGCTTGGCAATTAGGGAAGAGTGAATGTTAAGGTCCTGTCCTTGCATTTTAACTGTGGGGATATGCAGTTTTAACTGCTCAGAGACTCTTCTGTTTACTTGAATCTGGTCTTTTTTTCCCCTCTTTTGAAAAAACAGATCCTATGCAGAAAACAGTACTTTGACAAAATGGCTCTTCTTCACAAAACGGGGATTGGACAGAGAAAAAGGGAGTGGGAACTTGGTGGGAATCCAAGTGTACCAGGTTTTGTCATTTCTGAAGTGCAAATGTGTAGCTATAAAATGCTTTTGGTTTCAGATGTGTGTTTTACATAAAAGTGAAGAGAATTGATATATAAAACAAAAAATAATTTCCCTCCTGTAGAATTGAACCATGTGAAAACATTTAGAAATATAGCTTTTTGCCCTGACTCAGAATGGCAACAACAACAAAGGAGAAGAAATCTTAGACTGTTTTGCAGGACATAAAATGTATTTTCTAACCAGCTCTAGTTCTGGTGTTCCTCCTTTGTGCCACTGAGCAGCTCTCACACAGCACCGTAAGCACGAACACATTTCAGTGCTGGATAAAGCTTTCTATATTTCAGTGAACAATAAATAGGTAATTGTGGTCTGAATAACTTTTATCTTATATTTAAAAACACCAAACAGAAAAGAACCTGCTGCAGTCTCCATGACACAATGTGTGTGTCTGCACACATCAATGAACACAATAAGTCTAAAATGGATAGTAGTAGACTGACAGCTTTAAAGGTGCAGAACATAGGAAAGACATCGCAATTCTCTAACTTAAAAAATTTGTTCATGAAGTGGCTTCTTCAGAAAAGAGAATTGCTTATTGTTTTATACAAAGAGATTTAAAGGATTGCATTATCTGGACTGAGACAATAAAAATTAGTTTTATATCTGTTCAAATCATGCTGTTCTTAAGGTTTGTTGTTAGAACTGTATAAATACAGGTTGCTATTAATTGCTTTCAGCACCCAAAGATGTTCACATTGCAGTATTTTAGATATTGCAGTAGTCCTTGTCTTCATGACTGACATCACTCTTTCCTGATTTCCCATTTTCCACTAAGTGGGGGTGGCCAAGAAGTATTTAGCAGATGAAACCTGTACCCTACCAATCTGGTTATCATTCCAGGAGCATACAGCACAAACACCCAAAGGTTTTTGGCACATCTGGGCTCCACATCTGGCTTTTCTGGCCAAAATATTCAGTGCAACTTAATCCCAGGTCTTGTCCCAGTCTCCCTCCCTCTGCTCTCTGGGACACTGTGTCCCTCCTGATACCTGAAGGTACCTTCTATGGGTACATCCCTGCAGCTACTCTGCTCTCCAAACATGGAGGAGGTGTGGGGAAGGAAGGAAGAGGAGTTAAATGTACCTAGGATAGGTGCTGGAACAGTCCAGGGAGCTGCTGCTGCACACTGGGGATGTGCTCGTTAGGGACACAGGGGATGGGGATGTGGGGACCTGCAGAAGGTGGCAGAGCTCGGTACATTCTGTGGAACAGCATTATCCACTACTGGGGGATTCCCAAAGTTTTTTCTGCCTGGGGCACAGGTGTGATGCTGGGGCAGGCCAGCAGAGAGGCTAGGAATAGCCTGGGAAGCTAGATTTGGGAAGCTGAGGTTCAGCTCCCAGCCCTGTCATAGGCTGTCTGGGGGATCTTGAGCAGGTAATCTTATTTCACTGTGCCTCAGATTGCTGTCAGTAAAACACAGAAAGTAGAGCACACATGCTTTCCTCTGCCTGGGGGCGTCTGTGGGGATGAAAGTTGTCAGGGTGCAGTGATGTGAAGGGCAGCACAGCTCGAGGAGGAAGGAGAGGGGCTGCCTTTGGCAGGGGGCTCTGGCACTGCCGGGGCCGGGGCTGCGCAGTTCTGCTCAGCCAGACATGGGGCCGTCTGATCTGTCCTTATTGAAGATGCAGCTCTTTGTGGTGAAGCTTTCTCCTCTTCCTACCATAAAAAAAAGATGTAAATTGGAAGAAAACAGCACTTCTCATAAAAACTCTGTGCATTTATATTTAAACACTGAAGTCACACCACTCCCCATTGAAAAGCCCTCGGCTCCATTGTTGCACATGACTAGCCCAGAAAGAGACCATTATGCTCAGCAAAAATGTATTTTCCTTGCTCATTTTCCTGGAAACAAAACCTTCCGAGCTCTGGTGGCACAAGCCTCACCAAATGGTACTGATAAAGAGGGAGAAATTGCACATGGCACCGAATGGCCGGCTCCATCTGAGAGGGAAGGAATAAAGCTGCAGAATATGGCAGCAGATGCCTGTGTGAAATGGTGAGATTGCCTTTGTGGCAACGCAGAACAGTTTACCAATAAGGCTCTCTCTGGCTGTTATAGTTGTGTTCAATAGCAATGACAGCTGTCAAGGAGCTCAGGGACTTGCTGGGATGCCTTCAACATTTTAATCACTCCAGCAAAGGCACAGAAAAACTGTTTGTGTTTGGAGCACTGTTATTGTCATATGATATTTAAAAGGAATCAGTAATTGTTATTTACCTAAAAACTAGAAGGGGCTTTTAATTATTGCAATACAGCTCTCATTTCTGTAAACAGAAAGGACAGGTCCTCTCTCATTTTAATTTTGAGGAGTTAATTGGTGAATTACATAGCCCCTTTTACCATCACAATCTTCAGACGATGAACTATTTTTCCCTGTGAAGCTCAACTGACAGATTTTAATATTCCATTAACTTTACAGTTTTACTATAACATCGCATCTTGAGACACTGGGGCACTTTGATTCAAACTACAGGAAATTAATTTTCTCTCTTTTATTATACCACCAGTAACTACCTTAAAAAAAAGAAACTTTAAAACTCCTGGTGACATGAGTATAATATGTAAAAATGACAGGACGAATTATGAATTTTATTTCCATAAGAGAAGGAAAGGAGGGGGTAATTATAGTGCTGAACCATTGTATTCAATCTGAAATTAAGATACTTTTCAAAGACAAGAAATTCACATAGTGAAGAAATGATCATGATGTAAATCTTTGCAGTTGAAAGGCATTAAGAGTTGTTAACCCCTTTCGTTGCAGCCAAAATGTTTTGACTGAATATTTCTGCAAAAAAGAAAAAAAGTCACAAAATTTGTTGAGAAGACTGAACTTTTTGATCCTGCCTGAAATGACCAGTCTGACCAAGAAATGACTGAGAATATGCAATAGTTTCTGAAATGCAGCAGTCTAACTCATATTGCTGGAATCATGGAAGAACACATATGGGAGGATTTAAAATGTCTTAAAACTGTTTAGTTTTTAATTTCAGATCAAACGAGGATTTTCAGGCTCCCATGCCATAGAATTACTTTTCAAATGGGATTATACACATGAAGGTCTCTTTCCATTTACCTTACACAAAGGACTTTCCCATAAAGTACTGTGTTATGTTGCAAAAGACCTGGGATGTCTGCACATCATCAAAGACAGCAAATGACATAATCACTGCACAATCTGAGGCTCAGGTTGAGAAGGCACTTCAGTTGCAGGGGGAGGGATGCTGCCAGCAGAGAGGTGTTATTTCTGCTTTAAAAACAGATGAGTAGCTTGAGAAATGCTCATCCATAATAAGGAAGTGAGATTTCTGATATGCTTTTGGAAGGCAGGAGAAAATATGAGCATAGATCCTGAGGAGGTCAGGATGAATTCCAAAGAAGCACTTGCTCCGCGTTACTGGAATTAAGGCAAACTGAGACTAAATTATTTGAAGTTTCTGTCTTCTCTTTTTCAAAACAGAATATTCTAATAATATTGTCTCTTCTTAGCTGTCTCTTATGAAAAGTTTGTTCACCATCTTAATCTTTTAATGAATTCTTGTTTACGCATACTTAAAAAAAATGACGAGCATCTTTTACTTGTACTTGCTGTGACATCTCTGTTGGATTAAGGATGACCTGGGAGTTACAGTTTCTGCCTGCTGTTTTCACAGGGCTTTTAGCAACCAATCCCTGCACCTTTATAACCATGAGTGAAGGATTAGTCACGTGGAGGGGAACCTGTGCAAAGTAAGCAATGTGACACTATATTCCCTGCTGAGATAATAACTCCATTTTCACCACAGGATGAGTTGAGAGGTAATTGAGATCTCAGAGAAATTTATTACACATACATTGCAAGCAGTGACTATGGCACTAGTAGCTCTGTGTTTCTGTGACACAGGATCTTTAGCATAACCTCTATGTGTTTCATAGGAAGACAAACAGGAATTTATGAGTTTCTCAGTGCTACAACATAGTATGAACATACATGGCTGCTTGAGAATTCCACTTTGGCATTTAGAAACAACTTTCCCAATGAAGTGCTCTGCCCCTCATCCACGTTTCCCATAACTTGAGAAATTCTAGCACGAGCGTGTTGATTAATCTGTAGAAATTGTCAGATAGAAACTGCCATTCATTCTTAACCAGCCCTGTAGCCCCCTGTGATGATTCTGTATTTATTACTGATATAAGATTTTGTCTGTGGGGCAATAAAGGAGAGCAGAGGACACTTGTCATGGCTGTGTCATGTAGATCTGCTGTCAGCCCTCTGCAGCTTTAGCCAAGCCAGCACAGTGCAGGGGAATGATAAAGGCAATTGTTTCATAGTAAAAAAGTGTTTGTAAGTTTTGACTTGCAATTTGGGGTTTTGGGGGAATTTGGGGTTTGAGACAGTTGTTTTATGTAATGCTGACCTACTCATGCTTTTTCTCTGATAATTAAGATCTATCTAGACTTTCAGCTTATTCCCCATGAAATGGTGTAGTAAATTCAGGTCATTTTACTATGGTAATTCTGAGAGCTGGAAATGTTACTCCTCCGTTCTGCTTTGATACCTCATGAAGAACAAGCTTTAGCAAAAGAGTATTGCATTTTACTGTTAACCATAAATCAAAATCCTGTTGACATTAAGTACTAGAGCTGTCCCATGCTCACTGAGGAGCTCCTTGCTAAGCACCAGAGCCATCCCTGTGTGGGATACCAGTGGGACAACTGTGATATTTTCAGTATTTTAGTATTAACAATACAAGCACCTGAGAAGTCACAAGTATTTATTGCTTCCTTTGATTTATTTGTAAATGCCTGTTATGGGGCAAGTCTACTGCAAAGGTGCTTTGGGACTGAATCTTCCAGCACTGGCACAGCTGTGGAGCCTGTCAGGGGCAGTGGGGGCTGTGGGACAGCATGTCCCCACTCCATGTGGGGCTCCTGCCATGGTCTCGTCTGTCCCTTGCCTGTTGCCATGGAGAGCAGATTTGGTCATGCACACTAGTGGGTCCCACACGTCTCTTCTCTGCCAGGGTAATCTGCTGTCACTGTGGTCATCACAATAACTGTGCTTTTCCCTTTTTTTTTTTAATATACTCTTCTCAGTATCACATATTGTTTTCGGCTGCCTAGGTGCATTCCTGGTGTCAGCAGCCTGATGTGCTACTGCTCGTTTAAACTGAGAGACAAAACCCTGATGTGCTCTGCTCAAAAAATTGCTCAGTACTTCTGTACATTCTGCAAGGTTACTTAGGATACAAGCACCACTGTTTCACCTTTTGTCTTTAAAGTGATGCAGGATGAATATCTTTCAAATGGAAAGACAGGCGACTGGAAAAAAAAGGGGGGAAAACAAGTAACAAGATCAAAGACATAAATAGAACAAAATATGCACAAGAGATCTCATCTGAGATCAAAGATGTGAACGTAATTACCATGAATAAGACGTGCAGAGCTCACCAGAACGGAATGGTTTGTGTGCCTGGAGAATTCTGCAGAAATAAACCATTCTGTGGGAAATCGAGCGCTCCACAGAGTGATGGAAGGACATTTACTCTGCACTGGAGGGGGAATTGCAGAAACCCCACCATTACAGCTGGGCTGTTTATTGCTGGCTGACCCTGTGCAGGGCTGCAGCCATTGAGGTAGCTCAAACGAAATCTCTGAACCTTTTACTTTAAAAAGATTCTGACCTGGGAGAAAAAAAAAACAACAAAAAACAAGCAAACCCCAGCTCTTTAACCCTGAGAGGTGTGTAGTTCTTAGGCAGACATTTTCAAGGGCAAATGTAGTGATTGTGTTATGAGTGTGGTTGAAAGAAAAACAATTGCTTCTCTTAAGCTTAACACATAGAGGAATTCTGCAGAGCATGAATCATTTCTTTTCACTAGCTCTGTTCAGTCAGGGATTGTGCTTGTATTTGTGATTTTTATGGCTGTTATGTACACGTGTCCATGGGCCCTAAAAGAACATGCTTAGAAATGTAATACATAAATAAATTGTCTAGAAAAGTATGTAAGGAAAGTTACAGTGACTGAGTGAAATTGTGAACTGCTGGTTCTTCCAAGGGAAAGATCTTATGAGTTATATGCTGGTCATATATACCAGAATATTGTTTGACTTTTAGTGGAGTTTCTAAATAAATCCTGGTAAAAGTGGAAAAGAAAAAAATAAATCTTTATTTTTCTTTTTCCAAGAACACACTCTGGACACTGAACAATCCCTCGTATGCTTCCACATAAGATATGCCTTTACCGTGCATGTCTCAAACCTGATGAGAACGTGGAAACTCAGTAAGCTTTAGCAGTGATTTTTGGTTTAATACCTCTCTCTGTCAGCATGAAATAGAAATTCAGACAGAGGTCCACGTATCAGGTTTATTTCCACTGGGGAGAGAGGTCAGAAAGGAAAGCATGCATGAACATTACTGGAACTGTTTAGCATGTAGACGATTTTTTAAAAACAGTATCTTAGTCCATCTTTGTACAGAAAAACTTACTGTAAGGAAGCTGGCTAGCATGTGCAGTCTAGAAATGAATATTTTCACTCCATTCTTCTGACTGCTTTGTTTTTGTGAAGAGCTGTCCATAGATTCTGCTGTCAAACCCTGGAAGTACAAGTAGTGTCTGTGTCAGATCTCATACTGATCTGTAAACTGTACAACCTGTGGTGGAAATCCTACTTTTCCATGACAGTGGGCTTACTGTCTCCATTGCAAAATCCCCATCAGCAGTCATGGTGTGGAACTCTGCCAGATAATACCTTCAAAGGGTCACTTCTGCACAAGGCACATTTCCTCCTTCCGTAATAAAGAGGTGAGATGATTCTGCTGGAGGTATGTTTTGCAGGTATTGTAGGATTTTTGTGGCATAACAATAAATTTGAAACTGTACACTTTTCATCAGGCAAATAATTAGTTTACTTAGAAACAGCTTGTCCTATTCCCTTTGGGAGAATAGGTCTAATTCTGTCTTCAGTCGTGTCCCCATGATCTTTATGAAATAGAGATATACAGAATAGAGGTATAGAGATTAAACTGAGAGAATGTTCTGTCCTTTTGTAGGAGATATTACTTCACAAAAAGAGCTCTGTCAAGTCTTTAGGCCAAAATGATGTATGATGTATTATCTTAAGATCATTGGTTGCTGTCAGATTAGAAACTGGGGAGAGTTTATTTTGTGATGTCCACTACTATTTCTGTTCTCCTGTGAGCCTTTGCTTTGACTTCAGTTCTCTCAAGAATCTGTAAACTCACTCATAAAATGAATAATTTTATTTTTTTTTTTTAGCTTAAAGGTGTTTCTAGCATTCACAGACACTTTCAAAATAACAATTTTGCCCGTGGTCGTGGGCAACCTGTGGTAGGTGACTCTGCTTGAGAAAGGGGGTGTGTAAAATGACCTTCACAGATCCCTGCCAACCTCATTCAGGCTGTGACTCTCTATTTGTAACTCCTTGGTCTCTTCATTTTGATTCAGGTGATACAGCAATAGAAAACTCTGTCCCATTATATTCTATAAATGGGATCCATTCTACAAAATGGGCTTCACAAGCTTTGCATTATTTTAGTCTAGTATATTTAGTTATTTTCATTAGATAATGCTATGGACTTTGGTCTAACTAAGTGCTTAAACACCAAAGGCATGCACACGAATAATCCTGAGGAAGTCAAGAGAGGTGCTTTTATACTGAATCCTTCAGCTTAAGTGCTTGGCTGAATAGGAGCCATTCTTGTGATTTCATTAAAACAGTACTGAGAAGAGCATGTAGTTTGTGTGGCAGAGAGAAGGGTGTGCACTGCATGTGAGCCTCTACCTTTTACAGAGCCTTTGAAATTCTGATGCATAACTGTAAGCATTGGTGAAAAGTGCAGAGTTGTCTCTCAAAACACAACTCATTGCTTAGCAATGAAGAAAAGTGGATTTTAAACAAACATCATCTTGCCCAATGACAAAATAGTTATTTGGGTTTTTTTTTCTGTTAAGAGTGAGCTGTCAAACCTGTTTTCTAGGCCAATATTGACTGAGGAGAAGCTCTCCTCCCCATCACTTCATCCTGCTATGCAAGTATTCAGTCAGTTCAAATAATTTATTATTACCTGAGAGTTGCTGTAGCTCATAGCAACTGTGAACACCCACAAGGGCATCACAAGGCAGCTAAAAGGCAGTTAAAAGGCAGTATAAGCTGTAGATATGATCTCAATTCTCTATATCGCTTTTTAATTTTTTTTTTTTTTAATTCTTGACTCATTAAACTCAGGTTATATTGGATATATCTAAACTGTAAGATTAAGATTATTGTCCTCAAAAGCCTGGTCACTACAGTATGTTATGAGACACTGCAGGTTTGTTCCACCCCTGCAAAGGGAACCAGGACTATGATCTCTCACTATGTCAGGGTGCATGGGCTCATCTGCCTTCTTTGGGAAACACATTTACTGTCTTTTCTTGCATCTAAGAAGTTCTACACATCCATTTAAGTCAAGTAAACCAGTGAGAGCAGGGTTTCAGCACAGTAGTGCTGCAATACAAGCTTGGATCAGGCCTTTCATTTTGTGGGTGCAGTGCTGTCTATGCAGCACAGAGCCTCCTGTTTGAACTGACAACATCAAATATATTTCTCCCCTCGTGAAATGTTTTGATCTACCTTACCCCTAAAATTAAAGCCTTCCTTGCAATTTCAGCAATGAGAACAGTTTTACAGTGGGTGTAAAGATAATGCAAACCTTAGTCTAAGTGAGAATCAGGTTCAGAGTGTGTGCATCGAACACTATTTGAATTATATTCAGAACTGTTTATGGGTTCTCAGGAGTTGCAGAGCCTGTTAGAAATGAAATACTGCTTAAGGAAGAGGGCTTATGTTTTCTATTCTGCTGAAAAAGAAATAAAGAGGAAAACATATTTGTGCCTGTTCAAAGGCTGCCCAAGGACAGCTTTCATTCTTTATGACCCAGTTACATTAAATGCTTTCACAGGAACTCCTCAGATACTTATTAAAAAAAAAAAAGAAAGAAAGGAAAAAAGAAAGGAAAACACAGATCAGTACCTCTAATCTTCACTCTGAGGACACATCCAAGCTTGGAGCCTTTGACAGATATCTTGCATCCCTAGTTACCTGCAGGAAAATTAAACAAAGCAAGAGATAAGCATCACCGGATACGAGAAATTAACTCTGTCCATGTAACTACTAAATACCAGTGTTTAAGATCATTTTCTTTTTAAGAAAGAGGACAATCAATTATAACTTCAGCCAGCACAAGAAGACTTATTGCTCTTACTCTCTTTCTCCAGTAATTTTTTTTTTCTTTTGGCACAATATGAGTACTTTGGATATTTTGTCCAGACCTCGAGTCCAGCTGAAAGTTTTCTTTGGCTTTTGACAGAAGGTAGGCACCACCCCGGCACACATACAGTGACAGTGGTGCTTATCAGACAGGAACTCAATCATTTTGAAATCTTTTTGTGTGGTGTGTCAACAGCACTTATGAGCCTCAACCTGCCCTATGGCTACAATCCCTACCAGGCTTTACACAGGAGCTGATCCCTCTGCCTGTTTGACTCAAAACAGGCTGTGTTACATCCTGCCTAAAACCAAAATCAGCCTGTGCTTTTTCTGATACTTCTTAGTATTGAATCTGAGTAATGGTGTTTGACACTGCTTGAGGAAAATGAAGCTGGAAGGATTTCTTGGGAGTTGTGGTATGTCCCTTTTCACCTCCCAGGGCTTCCAGAAGGGAAAGAGAGTGCACACAGAGCTCCAGAGAGCACTGGGCAGCAGTACTGCACACGTGTGGTGACAGAAAAAGCCTTTTGTGGAAACTTGGGAGTCCTTTTGGATATCTTGTTGTCAGTGACTGAAGTAGTAGTAAATATTTTCTTCTTAGTGGTGTTGCTTTCTAATGAAGGAGAAAATACAAACTAAAAAGTCTGTTGTCATTGCTTGCTGTGATTTGAAAAAGTTAAGATACTCACTATTCACTATACTAATTCCCCTGACACTGTGCCATATTGCTAAAACTAAAAAAAAAAAATCAAAAAATTCAATGTTTTCTCTATATGAGCCCTGAATTCTTTTTTTTTTTTTCTGTCATATGAATATTGAATCACTGATATTTTCTGTGTCACACAGAATGGTTGAGATATCAGAGAGAACTAATGATTTGCATAAGCATCCCAGAGGCATTTTTGGCTTCCTAGCATGCAGAAGCTTTAGCCTGTTGTCTTTACACAGAGTCTGCTGTAATGCTGCATGCCAGAGATGATAATTCATTTTGTGAAACATGATCAGAAGAACCTTTATGGAGGTGCGACAGATGCAGCTGTAGTCATCACTTGAAGCACTTTTCCATAACCTGAAAAAATGTGTCTCCTTCTGATTATCTTTCTTGATGACTTTTTTAGGTATCGTTGTGTTGCAGCTGTCATATGCAATGAAATTCCTAAAAAAGCAAGGGGAAAGAAAGGTTAAAGTGCCTGCAGCCACAGTTTCAGGACTTAATTGGACACTAGCTACTCAGCTATGAGCATTCTCCCAAAGAATGGTGGAGCTCTTGTAGGCTTCAAACAATGGAGGTGCGTGGGTTGATGCCATCTGCAGCCTAGGGCTCGTAGAACAAAAAGATGCTTGAAGAAGAGGGAAATTCTCAGAGATATGGTAGAATGGGAATGATCTGAAAGTAATCAATCATTACGGTGACATAAATCACAACACACAACAGCCCACAGCCAGAAGATGTCAAATACCGCCCGCAGCGCGCGAGTCTCTCTGGCATCGTCACTTTTGTGTGTTGTGCCACCGCTCTTTTGTGGGCCATCAATTTTGTTGGGCAATGAAACTCAAGAATGCCGTGTTCCCCCTTCCTGGCTAATGCAGGCTTTATGATTGCGCACCCTAACGTGCACTTAGGGCGCATTCATCCTTTGACCCGAGCTAACAATTGATTGTGAGCTGGGTGCCAAACCCGCCAGATGTTGCCTGATCTCATAATTACATTAGTGCCATTGCTCCAGTGCAACAGCATCAAAACAATACCAGCCAATCTCAGGCACAAAGACAGCCTGCAACTCTCATGTGGTCATCTGGTCCACGCCTGACATTTTTGCCTAAAGCTCTCAGATGTTAAACTTAATTTCTCTTACTTGATTATAAGCAAAATGATCTGTGCACAATATTAAAAAAACATTTATCAGCTGGAAAACACTAAAAGGCATGGCATAAACTCACATAAATGTTAATGAAAGGCAGACAAAATTAAGCAATAGTATTGTGTTCTTGAGGCTCTTACACACTCTTTAAGTAAAAGAGGGTCTAATAGAGGAGGTCAGAACAAGATTGGAGGATAAGCACAAAAAACATTGTTTTGAAATTTACACCAACTCTTCTTGTTGTTCAAAACACTGTTCTGGAAGTCCTGTTGAATGGAACAAGCATAATCCCCCTTTAACTTATTCTGATATTGATCATCAGATCAATGTAAATCATAAATCCCTTAGTTTCAATAGAAAGGCTCCATTTTTCTACTGTTGCCCATAAAACAAAACATGAACTATTTGTTGCATAGCACCTTCCAAAAAACTGTAAAAAGTGGCAAAGCAATGATTGTGGTGGTTGTCTAATGGGGTCTATTCCTCTGAGTTAGGGCAGTGCTCTTTGGATGGTCTGTAGGGCAGACTGAGTACGAGGCTCCAGATCCCAGTATAAAAATACCTAAATGCAAATGACTCAAACTGTGTTATCCTTCGTCTTGTCATACTGAGCTGTAATTTGCTAAAACATAGCTGAAATATAGCAAGGACATTTTCATCCCATTTTTTTCAGCCCTCCCCCTCTCCAGATTGCCAAGGGGCACATTGCCCCTTTCCTTCACCTGCCTTCCAGCCCAGAGAGCTCTGAGACCTGTGCTTGAGTTCTTCAGGATTGGTGCTGTACATGGGAGCACTAGGCCACTGCATAGCTCACTGTAATTTTCTGCTTTTTCAAATAAATGTCGTGAGTTCTCATCATCAGCCACTGTGAAATTACAGCATTTTCCTTCCCTCTCGATTGTGAGCTACAACACATATCTCAGAGTAGGCACAAGAAAAATTGTAGCACAGAGCAGGATCTATCAGCTAAAAAGAATTTCTAAACAATGCAAGGTGGTTTCAGCTTGCCCTACTAATATTCTCCATCTTGCAGTATTTTCATTTCAAATAAGAATATAAAGTCATGCCACATATAAGAGAAATTTTATTTCCTGTACTACTACAATTTTTAATCATAATGGGCCATGTAGATCAGTGAGCAAATATTACATCCTAAAGTTTCAGATAATTGCCATCTTTATGCGTCGTATCTGATCTTTAATAAATGTTATTTTACACAGTGCAATTAGACTTCAGGATATAAAACTCTGAGAGTAATCCTTAAGCTTTTTGCAGAGCTGGATATTTTCAGGGTACACTGACACCTAGATTCTGATCCAACTAATGGCACAAATCTGAAGCAATTTCCTTGAAATCAGTACGATTACATCAGCACAAACTGCATAAAAATGGGATGAGAGTCAGACCTTTATTTCTTTTCCAGTCAGCTCTAGAGATATAGTATTTTCCATTTAGTCAACTGAAGAGAACTGTAAAGGCATGGAAAGAAATGATAGAACTAAATTTTACTATTTAACATATGGGAAACTTGCTTATTATTTTACCATAAGCATACGCAGAAAAAATTTTGCAATAAAATGGAAAAAATTAACCTCAGGTGTTGTATCGTGAAATCCAAGGAAGTGACATCAAAGATTAAACCTGGCCCATTTACTTTTAAGTTATTTTGTTTAAGTATCAGATTTTATGTCTGGAGATTTTCTCTACTCTGTGAATTGTATCCTATTTTGTAAGCATAAAACTGAATAAGGATCAAAAATAAAAATCATTTTGTTCCCTCAGTACCAATATTAGACCCTCATATTCTTAGACACTCAGTACCAACATTAGACCCTTATATTCTTAGACACTCACATTCTTTTGACGGCTTTGGGTGTGGGAACAGCTACAAACTGAGGTCAGTGTACAGAGCAAACATGGTGCAGGGTGGTTTTAGACAAGCAGGACACAGTCGTTTGCCCATGGAGAGCTGTGGCTTGCTACTGCCAGTAGGACAATTTTCTGCACTCAGTCACATCGAGACAGTCTTAATTTTGTGTTGGATAACATTGTCTCTCAGTTGCTGCTCTGTCTTGAAAGGAGAAGTGGGAGTGGCAGCGTTATCCAGGCTGGCAGAGGTGCCATCGTGTCTCCTGACAGCCCGTGAAGCCACAGCCTGTTGCCAGGACTGGTACCTGCTCTGGGCTGAGAGTTGTTTCATTTCATTCATTTCACTAGTTCAGAAGAGTGAGGGAAGACCACTTGGAAACTACAGGAAAAATTCCAAACTCTTAAGGAAAAAAAAGCTAAATGGACACAAAAGGCCTTGTTTTGGTTAACGGGAGCCAATGGGGAGAACATATCAGGGATAGGTGAGGGGGGCACAGTGGGAGAGGTGGCACTGGGTGGACCCATTGCCTGTAAGGTGCCCTGGGAGTCCTTGGTACATGGAGGTCTCCTTTGGGACTCTCTGGCATGGGCCAGCCCTCACCCCTGCACTGGTGTACTCTGGAGCTTTTACCAGGACTTTCAGGAGCTGGGGAAATTCAGAGGAGTATGGAAAGCTTGGTACACATAAGATGTGTATCTGTCATCTTAAATTTTGTTCCAAGTCCAAAACTGAAAACTTTTTTTTTTTTTTTGTGGGTAGAAGTTGACTGGAACTGCTGAAGTTTCTTTTCATGGATTATTTAAGCAGCACAAGATGTTGTTAATTCTGAGTTTCTTCCATGTTATTTGGGAAAGTATGTCTGATTATGTAAATTAAAAGTTGCTGCTTAAAAATATTTTGCTTGAGAGATTGCAAAGGCAACACAGTAAATGAATTAAGATCAGAGAGTCTTGCTCAAGTGAGAAGATTGCATAAGTAACCGCATGTGGTATTGAAAAATACATATTGTTTACTACGTATTCTTGCAAGATCCTTAAATATTTCACTTTGAGGTTTGCTTGATATAAAATACTGCATTTGTTCAAGCTGTCTCACAGGCTGGGCTCTAAGCTGATCTGCAGCTACATGCAGATTAAAACCATTATGCTGTCCCACTGCAATTTTGGATTTAATTTGGTTAGTTTCCGTCTTTTTAAGAGAAACAAGAGAGTTTTCAAACCAACAGGCATTGACTGCTTACCTAATTAAAAATGTATCCATCTGCTGGTTTGGTGGCTGACTTGTTATTCAAAGCATGCAGACCTAAGTAGATTGATTTATTTATGAAGACCTTATGACACTGAGAGATATGCACTCAAACACATGCAAAAATAAATGTGGCTGCAGATGGGTAGACACACACAGATCTTTATGGACAGACAGAGAGAATTTGGAAAATGTGCTTTACAGGGAAGATCCTTTTATGTTGCTTTCACGTGTTTAACATTTAGAGCTCAAATAACAGAGCAGCCAGCAAACATGTTGTGAGATAACTCTAGTCTAAATATCCTATAGTGCCTTTTAAGTTGCGATGATTTTTTCTGAAAGCTCAGTGTGAGTGATAGACTCTTAAAGAGATGCTACATTTTAAGCAATGTTTTATTTAGAGAACACTTTAAAGTGAATTTTAATTAAAGGAGGAAAAATCATTAGCACTCACGAACATCATGTGTTGGAATCAGGCTAAATGCTGTCTTCTTATATTTAATTTCGTTGGTGTATTGGTAAATGTCTCCCAAATTAAGTTTCTTAGAAACTATGCTCAGGCTTTGGAAACATCTAATGGATTCATTCTCAATGCTATAAATATTGCTGCAATCCTTAGGTAAAGTTTATTCATCAGTTTATGGGCTCCAGGAAATTCCCAGTGGAATGAAGCCATCACGGTGTTTCCACGTGGGGCGTGGAGCTGCTGGTGTTGCACCTCACGTCCTGGCTGGTGCAATTCCACTGTGTGAGCCAGTCTCTTAAACTAATGCAAAGGGAAAGATACCCACGCTGTGTGCAGAGCTCTCTCCGTGAGAGAGTGTAGGTGGTCTGCACAGGCCACCTGAGAGGTATGAGGAAAATGGACAGTGCCGTGTCTGGGGCAACTTTACAGCTTCTGTTTCTGTTTTACAGCACAGTTTCTAGTGGGTCCTTTTTGTTTTTCCTTCCATCCATGTGCCTGGCAGCATGTTTATTCAGGTTTTGTACATGTTTGCATGTGTGTTCGCATTCATGGGTAAAAGAAGCCATTTTATCCAAAATAGACTGAAATTATTCCTTTAAAGACCACCAGATCATGCTGGTGTCCTCTTAAATTGAAACTGTCTTGCACCAGACGATAAAGTTGCTTTCAGCAGAAATGTATTTCTCGCTGAACCATGCATTGACAATTCTGTTCGGCTTCACAAAAAGATAATTCTCTAATCCCAAGGTCAGTTTAAACTGGTTCCCCAGCATACACATTTTCAGATTCCCTTTGAATCTCTTTTTATTTCCATGTCAAGACAAGCATGTGGGTTTCTCAGTGCCAACAAAATATAGAAACATGGTTTGTATGTAGATTAGCCAAGGAGGATATTAGACTGATCTGCCTTTTGGTAGGAAGCCATCCTGGCATGTCTTTGGAAAACTCTAGAGATGTTTGAATAATCCTTATACTAACAGATGTCACCACTGGGAATCTGTTTAACTTTTACAGCTCTTTATTTGAGCATCTTACTGGCATTTTTGATAGTTTGGAATGGTGGGAGAAACTCAAACAAATTAATATTATCTTTTACTTGATCTCGCCCAAAGACATATTTTGATGAAAGTTTCAGACAGTAATCAAGGGAAGAAAACCCATAAATTTTACTGCGGGTGTTCCTTCTGTGTAGAAGGGAGGGGACAAAAAAGTGACCAGTAATCCTTTCCTTTCGTTTCCAACACATTGCAAAAGGCTCTTTGCTGTTTTCCTGGTGCTGTGCAAGCCCTGGAAATGGGGGACAAGGGATCACAACGGGTCAAGGCAAATAGTTAGTCACACTCTTCCTTAGAATTGAACCCATTGTTCAAGCAAGGCAAGCGAGTTTTACACTACTAATTTTAGTCTGCATTAGAAACTGTGGCCAGCGTGGTAGCGTGGATAAGGATTAGCAGTGGTGAGCGGGCAGGGGAGGTAGCTGAAGGGGTGGCATTTTTATGCCAGTAAAAGCTGTGGTTGTTGCATATTTCTCCCCAAATATAGTATTTTTACTGTTTATCTCAGGATACTGCAAGAGGACGCGTTTTGGGGAAAAAAACTGTTGGAAATATCAATGGCATTCGTGTTAGGAAAGTCTTACAATCGACTGTCTCAGTAACGCAACACCAATGAGTCATTTGTAATGGAAACCTTGCCTTAAGGTAGAATTCAGAGAGATGTGTCTCTGCTCTTTACTGTTGTTACGGACCTGTGTACAAGAAAACACAACCAGGGTTTGGGGCTGACTCATTAAAGGGATGAGGTGGTTACTGCTGAAGGAAAACTTGGAGGGGAATGGAACTTGACAAAGAGTGGTTGCAGCTGGAGAAAAAAAAAATGTATATTGGTGCCATTGGTGTAGGAAAAAAGAGGAACTAATTTGTGTGTAATAAATTTAAAAAATTCTTAAAATGAGGTTTACGCCTGTGAAATGCAGGATGCAGGTACAGACCTGTGCACATCTTTTGTTCCAATGCAACAGTGAGCTTCAGATTCCTGAGAGTGGATTTGAGGTCTGGTTGTGCTAGAAGCTATACGAGAATATCTCAGGATACAAGACCCAGCAGATGGATATAAAGAAAAAGAGAAAAAGAAAATACAGTGGCAACATTACCCAGCACAACAAACTACCCTATTCTCTGAACTCTTCTAATATCAGTGACATCACTGAGGAAATAATGGCTGCCACTTTTCTAACATAAAAGTGAGAGATGTTTTTTTTCCATTGTCCTTGCAGTTTCCATTTCTGTGCCTACTGTTTTGCTTACATGAGGTTAATCCAGAATTTGCAATGTTCTGCTGTAAAATCAGTGCAAGTACTGAACTAGAGCACACACATATACATATACTCACTTCTTCCAGTTATTGGTTCTCCTAAAATAGGACAAATAAATTCTTAGATAAAAAACAACAATTCTTTTGTATCTATAGGTTCTCTGATATCAAGACAGAAAAACACAGGCAATGCTTCAGATTCTGAGGTAAGCTCATCATTATAACTTTAAGGCTGGCCAGCCTCTAGACCTCAAGTTCCACACTTCTTTATAGATGTTACCACATGGAACTGCACATCTCCATATTATTTGCAAGAATGGAGCAACAGGCACCAGATACCTACCGATCTCTCTGGCTTTTTTTAGCATCACTGTTTTAAGGTGGGTATTTGAGCTGATCACCTACATCCAATTTCAAAAGTGTAGCTCTTTAAGGAAGTCTGTGCAGAACTCTCTGAGCAGAGTCCTTCTTGTAGAGATAAATTCCCAATCTTAATCTTTCTCCTGTCCTGTGAATGTATCAGTCATGCCTGAATGCATAGAAAAAAAATGCATGAAGGCTTTCCACTTTTTGGAACAAAACACAAGGATTTTTTGTTTAATTCTAAAAAAAGACAAAGAGTTTTTCCTACTATTAAAAAAATAGCACACATTAAAAAAGAAGGAGGTGGTGCTATTGTTTCTTACTTTACATAGTTTTCTCCTCTATGGTTGCAAATATTTTGTTCATAATAATGAGTGGACTATCTCAGATAGGATGCTTTAATCTGAGTTTAATTAGGGTTTACACTCTATTGTAAGTGCCAGAAAGCTTCAGTGCTCTGTAGGGAACCTGTCTCTGCTGCAGTTTGATTGGTACCATCATTGCATAAATAATCTCTAAAAAGATCGTTGTCTCTGAACACACAGAATAAAAATGAATTAGAGCTCTGACACTCTATTCTTTTGACAGTCTTACAAAAAAGACAATTCAGAGACTTGGCAAAAAAGTTATCTTTATTTATACAGAACACTTAGTGGTGCAATAAAACTAATCCTATATTTTTCATTTTTATTTTTTTAAATACTACCTGCAGTAAATTATGGCAGGACACCTAAAATTCCAGTATGAAAACAAATCTGGAAAATATTTTTTTTCTTTTATAGTAATTTTAGATTTATTCTATTTCACATGAAGGGCCCGATTCTGCCTACTTATTAAAGCTTAGTAGCTAAGCTGCTAGTAAAATTCAACTTTACCTTAGTAGAGGCCAGAATCCAGTACAGAAATCTTAAATTGTGACCCTGCTCTTGAAAGAAAAAACCTGTCTGTCTGACTGAATGTTTTCTCCCACTGCAAAAAACCAGGTAGGTTCTGTCAAAGAAGCCTGGATGCAGTTTGTGGTTCTGGATGCTTAGACTTCATCTCTACCTTTCAAATTCAGCTAAGGCTCCTCTGAAATCGCTACAGGCAGATTCCCTGCAATTTCTGACAGAGGCTCTTTCCCTGACATTTGTTTCATTATTAATGGCACACGCTCCCTCACACGGGCTCCAAGGAGCCCTTGGGAGGAGGCTGCCTGTGTAGATCCCCCCTTGCTGGTGGCCCTGGCTCTGCCAGCAGCTCTCCTCCCACCACCACCACTCCCGCACCAGCCCTACATCTTCATCCCGGGAACTTTTATTTTTTGGAAGCTGACGCTACTCCCAAAAGATCCTGAATGAGTAAGAAGCACAGCTGCTAAGGACAGGCAGCATAAAGCCAGCGATATTCGAAAGCAGTTTGTAATAATTAAGGTGTCTGTTAACCTCCGCAGCTCTAAAGAACCTTTCAATGAAACGTGGGCAGGCACATTCCTCTCCGGGTTGCCAAGCATCTGTGCTTGCACTGCAAACAACCTGCAGCCTTATACAGTTATTTGCACTGGTTTATTGGTCACACTTTCACAGGAAAAAAAACCTGCAGGTTGGTGCTCTCCCCTGGCCCTGCTGAGGGTGAGAGCTGTGGTGAGCGAAGCCGACACCTCCATTGCAGGTGTGGGTAACTTGTATTTGCTACATTTGATCTGCTTATTAGGTGAAAAGAGGTAATATCTGGTTTGACATCCTGGTGCATTTATTTCTTTGCTCCATCCGCACTGCTTCTCAGATTTTACCTTTTGCCAGTGCCCTTTTAGGTTTATTTATTTTAGGAAGCATAAACTGCATCATAAACACTCCCGGCTTTGTAAATAGTTTTGATGACAGGATTTTCTTTTAGGGACTTGATAATGGCATATTATACATTTTAGGCTAACTATGAGATTTGCCTTGTGTTGTCAGGAGCAATGTAATAAAAGGTACTACCTCAATTGTCATTAAAATCCTGTTACATTTCACTTATGCTTATCTAGTTTCCCTTAGCCCTGCTGGTTAGAAAAGGCAAAAAATCTATGCATCTGTCTGTCTGGATATTGTCAAGTCACGCCGTGTGCCTAGTCTGAATAAAGGCACTGTCACAGGTCCTGTAATCAGCATCAAAGCAGTAATAAATAGGAAACCCTTATGATGATGATCACGATTAACAAAAGGAAGTGTCAATAATCTACAGTGCCTAAAGCTCACTTTTTTGCAGAGTGGATTTGCAAGTGAGCTATAAACCTGATCCTTTTCTTATTGAGGTCAGCAGCAAAACTCCTGCTAATCCCAGCTGAAACAAAATCATTCTGCCAGCTTGATGTTTATAGAAATGCATATTACCTTCACATAGATGTTCTCCTGCTACGGTTTTTTGCATTACAGCCTGCAACTTCATTTAAGGCAAACATGACCTGAGGAATGAAATCTCACTCAAATCAAATCAAAACCTCTTATTCTCGAATAGCTAACAATAAATTTTGTCAAGTAATTTATCGACAAATGTTTAATACTCACAGATCCATAAAGAATCAGTAAATCCAGGGAGGGAAAGGCTGGGCACATCTGAGCTCTTGTACTGGGAAGGAGCTGGCAGTGACTCTCTGGTGCCAAGCCTGATAAAGGTGCACCTTTGGGGCATTATTCCCTTTTACAATAAGACTCTGTGTGTGAATGTTAAACTTCCTGGGGTTATTTTACACTTCTTTGCAAATAGCCAAGTAGTGTGGAAGTTGTGTGGGAGTGGAGTAAGCAGGACTGCATTTTTGTAGGAAATGGCTTTTCAGAGGAGATGGCTGAATTTTTCCTGCAGGCTGTGGAATTGCATACTAAAGGAAGAGCTTGTGCTTCCTCCCCCCGACTTCTTATTTTTCCTTTTTTTTTTTTTTTTTTTTTTTTTTCCCCATCTAAATGTAGTGCTGGGCCTCAGGAGGCCCATGAACACACAGAGCTTCCTACTGAGGTTGTCACTTGACTGACAGCAAAAAGCTTCTGAGGAGATGGACGAGCATGAGTGGGTGGACATAGAAAAATGGAGAATGAAAGGATAAAGTAAAAATATAACTGAACGTTCATCCGAAGTCACACCCCTTTCAGGGGCTGTAATGTATTTAAATTACAAATGTTGTATTTTTGATTGGGAAAAACACAAAGCAACTCTATCTATATAAGTGTACGTGTGTGAGAGGCATTTGATATCCATTCAGAAATGCTCAGAAATGTTAAAAATTATATTAACTACAGAGATACATCCAAGATAACCACCTTGTGTCAATGCCCAATTATTTGTATACTGATATATTCCCTCAGTTTTTTAGAATAAGAGCAAAACAAATTGCGAGTGAGTGGAAAATATAACATTTCAGTCCTTACATTTCAAGATGATTTACAGTTTCTCAAAAACTCTGCGTTTGTGTGTTCAAGTGCCTGTTTGTCTGTACCACTTGAGTCCTGTAAACGGATCTCTAAATAATTCGGCTGGGGTTGACCTCTATGAAGCAGACAGGATCAAACATTTAACACATTGTCATAATTATTTCAGTGTCTGCTGCAGGTGAATACAGTTTCACTGAGGAGCTGAGACAAACACAAGAGCTGAGACAAACATCAGGGATGCTGGCTGTGCTTTTTCGAGCTGCATTAAATTGACCGTTCAAATGGTGTAAACTTGATGATGGTACAAACATGATTAGTTACCATCAAAGACAAATCACTCCTGATAGTGAGTTACAATAACATGGCAGGTTGGCAGCAGCACAGGTAATAGGCAGTTATGAAAAATATAACAGCTCCAACAGCTGTAACAAAATTTTAAGGAATAAATTTTGATGTCAGGTACTTTGTTGAAGGGTGGGGTTACTGGCTGAAGCTGAGAACAGGATTTAGTCCAAGTATCGATGACATCTGTTAAAACCAAGCTGGATTTTTACGATTCGTTGAAATGACACAAAGTAAGGAAATTATGATTATTTTGGCAAGACTTAAAAAAACCCGCCACATACTGGAGCCAAAATACAGTGGATTTGGTAGAATTGCAAACATTTTATTTTATGACATTTGCAGGCCTTTTTTACATTGTCTGTGTTTATTTTACATTTTTTAAAACAAATTAAAATTGCATTAAATTATAGAAATATTTTTAAGGTTTCCAAGCATTTTATATATTTTTAATGACGACTGACTTTTCTGGCATTGCCACAAAAATAACTTCAATTAAAAAAGATGTTTTGATGCTCCATCATTCCCATAAAGTTTACCCTGACTTGTAGTAGATCTGTCAGATGCATCAAAGATGTGAAAAGAAGACGACTCAGATTGCTTTAATTGAGGACTGCCTATATTTTTGTGTAAATAATAAAAAGGAACTAAACCTTTTCTTCCTCCTCATTAGGCCAAGAATTCTTGTAGATAATTAAAGTCAGGAAGTACAAGTTTTAACAGTTGCATTGACTGTGCAGCACTGTTTTCTAACTCCCATTATCCAAGCTGCTGCTTAAAAGATTTATTTTCCACGGAAAGAGAAAAACACACCAGCTATCTCAGCTATCTTTGCAGGGTTATCTTTAAGGTTCTGCCAGTGGGAGCTCCAAAAGAGATGTTCAAGGCAAGGGAAAACAAACTGAGACGCATACTATAGGAACCTCATTGTAAATACTGTGTTAATAAACCTTCTTAAAGCAGTTTTAAAAGCCATAAAATGCATCCTCCCTAGACCTTGATCTGAAATTAAACCACGTGAAAGATACTCTGTATTTTTAAGAAAAAAAGTGCATTTGTAAGTATTACGCTTTACAGAGATTTGAATTTGGGAAAAAGTAGAATGATTTAAAGAGAAAACAGCTGATTCTCGGCAGATGTGTTTCCTGATGCACAGGATTGTTAGTCAAACTTTAAGATGCATTCAAAGTATATTTTTAAGTAATCGAGCTTGTACAGGGGTTCTGTGCGGAACCTAAAGCTAACAGCGACAAGGATTCGTTTTATCCCAGAGGGAGTCCGGGTGCGATTCCCCGATTCTGGGGTGCAGCCGGGGAAGGAGTTGCGTCCCGCACGGGGTGAGAGGAGTACCAGGAGTACCGGGGAGTGCCGAGAGGGCGCTGCGGGGGCGAGGGAGCTGCACCCACGGGTGAAGGAGGGGGAGTGTTACCGCCGCGCTAATCTGCGGGAAACTGAGCTGCGGTTGGGAGCGCGGGGGGGTTCGGCGCCCGG